>NC_056749.1:528249618-528512118 GCF_019279795.1 Protopterus annectens | reverse complement strand
CTGCCTATGCACATCCAAGGTATGATGAATCTACACGCCCTTATTAAAAAGGATGATAAAAAAGGTAAGTGAAAGAGGTGCACTGTAACCATTTCAGAAGCCATTTTTGGGAGAAAGAATGGGTTTGTATGGAGGGACACACTGTCCTTATGAAAAACTATGTAAGGCACTGAAGAAGAGAGCACTTGAAGCTCAGAAAATCTTTTAGCAAAGATTATGGCTACAAGGAGAAAAGTTTTCCATAACATGAATTTTATCGTGGTTGTAGAAGCTGGTTCAAATGGAGGTTTTGTCAATGACTACAAAATAATATTTAAGTCCTAAGGAGGAATCCTGTTCTTGATTGGAGGTTTAAGAAGAAAAATTTATTCTAGAAAGGCTTTACAAAGCTTATGTAAGGTCAGCAATAGAAATAGCTGCCAACTGCACCTTAGTGGTAGAGCACAAGTCAAAGTGAAGTAGTCAAAATCCTAACCACACTGGAAGTAAGGGCTGCACAGTTAGCCATCGCTAACTAGAAAAACTAATCAGTTAGAAACTGAAGAGATCCAGGTGAGGCTTCCCGGAGGGGAGTGAAAGCAGATCCTGTGTTGGATTCAGTATCCACAGGGGTTCCCTGAGGTGAGGCCTGAGAAGAGAAAAACGATTTGCCTGGGCCATAAGGGGCTATGAGAGTAATAGAAGCCTTGCACATCACTGCTTTCTGTAGAAATCTGGGAAACATGGGTAACAGTGGGAAGGCACAGAGAAGACAGAAAGGTCATTGCTTAATCACAGCATCCCTTGGCAACTATCCCTGTGGTGGAATCATGACAACGTACCTTCTGCATTTAGTGTTGTCTGGGGAAGCAAAAAGATTTCAGCAAGGGTAGCCTCAATGACTGACCATCTGTTCTGCCACTGCTGTATTGGAGACCACTGGTGAGGCATTAGAATGGACCTGCTGAGCCTGTTCACAAGGCAACTGGGAGCTCACAGAATGTGCATTGCTTAAGAAAACCATTCAATGCCATCACCCACTGCCAAGCCCTCACTACTTCCTAGCACAAGGTATACCAGTCTGGCTCCACCTTGTTTACTGATATCCCAAACTACTGTCCTGCTGTCCATTTGGATAAAGATCACCCCAGAGGAAAGTATTCCTAACATTTCTGAAATACCAGAAGAACTGCCCACATCACCAGGAGACTGATGTGAAAACTGGTCTCATTGGGTGCCCATAAACCTTGAACTACCCTGTCCTTGTAATTCCTCCCCCTTTTCCCAGCAAGTGGGGTCCATGGTTACTACTTCTTCCAGAGGCCGAGGGACAAATCGTCTGCTGGAATGACTAAAAGGGAAGTTCAGCCACCATTGTAAATGTTGCCTGCAAATGCTGGTTATCAAGATCGGAGTTGTACAGAAATGCAAGAGCCAAGACCACTGCACTTAAAGAAGCCATTGTTAAATTCTCATATGATAGCATGCAAATATTACCTTTATTAGTGATGATGTCATCAATCCTAATACTCTTAGGACTAAATCGGCTGTTGGGAATGTCATCTGTAGAAGATTTTTGGATCACCAACCTCAACATCTGAATTCTGTCAGGTGAAAGAGAAATTATCAACTTAGTCGTGTCCAACTGGCAGCCTATAGCTGGCTGAAAGAATGCCTACTGAAACTTTTTGGATATCCCCAAGATTGGTGATCCAAAATCTTCTACAGATGACATTCCCAACAGCCGCTTTAGTCCTAAGAGTATTAGGATTGATGACATCATCACTTATAAAGGTAATATTTGCATGCTATCATACGAGAATTTAACAATGGCTTCTTTAAGTGCAGTGGTCTTGGCACTTGCATTTCTTGCAGGCTAAGCAGATAATCTCTTCGATGAGAAACACCACTGGGACAGCTGCCAGAAGCCAGTCATCCTGATACAGGAATACACAATCACCGGAGACATAGATGGAATGCTGCGACTGCCATGCACTTTGTGAACTTCCAGGGAGCTGTGGTGAGACTGAAGGGCAGGGATATGAACAGATGATGACTGCCTCCTAGATGGCAACTATACCTTTGTGATGCTTCTAATATTCTGAAGTTAAAGTAGGTGTTCTGAATATCCACTGAGCATGTTCAGTCATTCACCCTCTGGCAGGGCAAGACTCTCTGAATCGTGACCATTCTGAACTGGGTCTTTTTGACATAAATGTTGAAATGGCTGTGATCCAATATAGGATCAAGATACTGAATTTAACGGAACAAAAAAGAATCTTGAATAAAGCCCAGACCCTGTTTGGTCTGATGGGACCTCCAGGATGGCTCTTTTGTGCAGCAATGAGAAAACCATTATGGTCTGGGGTGACTTAGCCAACATTGTAGCAGGGGATTATACTTTCCTGCTACAATCCTAGCCTCACTCCCTGATGTCTCTATGCAAGGGCAATGACACTGGAATGTTCTATGTAAACCCAATGGCATATGATGCTTTCATACATGCCAACAACCACTTCTAAGACATACACTACTTGGCAGACTGAGGCTTGCGTTGGGCCTGAACCCTGCATCCTGGATTCACATCCGGACTCCACCAAGTGTCAGACCTGCACCAGAATAGGCATGCCTCCTTCCAAACCAGGGATGGGTGAGCCAGTATTAGCCGCGCACTCCCATACTTCCTAGCCAGTTTTGCCATTGTTTTGGTCATCAGATAACATGACGCCACCTGAGTCACAGTTGAAGCTTTACCCTTCTTCATGTAAAGGTGGCCAAACTGACTTTTATTAAAAAAATTACAGTTTACATAAACTGACTGGTCTCACCTAAGCATTTGAAGAACTTTTAAATTCTACTCTTCACAGAGTTAAAAAACAACAGCTGTGACAGTATTTCTCCCACAGGAAACGTACAACTGAAACATGGAAGAGGCCATTACTACTGATGTTTTGTATTACTGCTGTCAAACAGTTATCAATTGTTACTACTACACAGAATGTCAGACCTCTTCTCTTAAAAAGTACAACTCCATTCAAGCTGAAGTTCTCCAAAACACAGGTGTAGACAATGATGACCATCAACAGAAGCAAGATATAAAGTGTTTTTTCACTCTCATGATTTTGTTTTACTGACGAACAAAATAAATCAGACATCCTGAAAAAAAATTTGATTTAGAAACTACTCCTTTGCTAGTATGAATTTCATTCAATCATTTGCTATAAAGACATGTACAGTCTTGCTTACCATTTGCCTACAGTGATCTTGCCAGCATTTGTCTATCTTCTTTAGAAAAAGCACACTGTCCAAGGACTGTAAGGTTTATGTTAAGGAAAAATGTATGAGATATTCACCACCATTCCTGCAGTTTTCAGTCTCAACATGTGACTCATCATCTTGGGCCCAGCCGAAATTACTGTTCCCATCTCAAACTAGACTGAAGTGTATTAATCTGTTCACCACATTTTGTCTTTAGTTCCATAATAAAACACAGACTGTGTGCGTTACTTATATTGGAGATTACTGATGGTTTACATTTCATAATATACCCTTATGGCACACTAACTACCAATCTCAAACACTTACTTTACTTATTGACATTTGATAAATGGGAAAGTCCAACTGCATAGAAAACCCATTTTCAGCAGAGGGCCAGGAAGAAATCTCCAAATTATTACAAAACATTTTAAGAATAATAATTTTATAATATGCAAAAATAAAAACATCTGCAGTTTAAACAATTGTAACAACTTAGATATAATATAAAAACACTGGCCAAGGATCAATACAGGGTATAAGTCAGTTAATATTTAGAGAAATTTTAGACAGTCTGCAGAGAAATTAAAGGTAAGTTGGTATAATACAAAAAGGAACTGCAATATGAAGTGAAGGAAAACAGGCTTATGGTATATTTAGAGAGAAAGTCAAGAAAGAGAATTGGACAAGAGTAAGGAAGTAAGTATAGGCGGAAGAGTGGTTCTGAGCAAGAAAAAAAAAACAGATTTTAGCTAGAAGTCTTTCAGAGTGGTTTTGAAAGATGGGAGGGAGGGTATAGAAGGGTAAAGAGTTCCAGACCTTAGCAACCTTGTACTAGTACAGACAATCTCCAGCAGATCTGCTAGGTCTACACACTTCATCCTAAAATGGATTCCATGCAATAATTAAAGTCTACTAGCATCGTTGCATTGTCCTAAAAGTGACTAAACAGCCAATCTCAATGTTTTGCTACTGCAAAAACTTCTTTAAAGTGAACATTTTTTGTAATGCATCTCTGGACAAATCTCTTCCATGTAACTGGTCATTAAATAAAATCACAAATGAGTTATATGGCATTGTAATTGTAATTGTAATTCACTCAAGGGACTGGCTTATGTAACCAGAATAATCCTAATATATTAAAAAACAGACAGCTCATTAACAATTTCCAAACAAAAAAAAACTTTAATAAGCAATTAATAGTCACACAATGTAATTTCACTGAGTCACTGTCAAACTTGATTCAAGTTTAACTGTTCTCAAGTACCTGGTTATCATCATTCAGATTTGAAAACAAATTAAAAAAAGCTTCTTGTACACTACAAAAATTAAAAAAAAAAAAAGGACCAGTCCAACTGTATTTTTAAGCACTTTTATCTTTACTCGAATTAAGAATTCTATAAAACATATTAACAAGCCAGATGATCATTAAATACTATTAAAATCACAAGACCAATTCATTCTCAACTAATCAAAATTCACATTAAACAATACATCAATTAAAAAGTTTAGCAATGAATAATTTCTTCCTTCTCACATAACATTTTACATTAGTTTGGTTGTTTAAATCTGAAGGATTCATTTCCAACTGCCAGGCTAATGATTTACATTCCAAGTAAATATCATGATCCCCTCTCCTCAAATCACAGCCAACTTGTTCATTAACACAAAACTGTCTAGTCAAAGCATTAGAAAAATTCTATGTTTTGATAGCATGGGTGTGCTCATAAATTCTTAAGGAAAGTCCTCAGGTAGTTTTTCCCATCTAGAAACTTTCACAAGAACCACACTTTGCTGGATACACCACAAGTTCCCACTTACATGAAAATAAGACATTACATTGGTAAACACGTGAGTCGTGAACAACTTCAAAGTAACAGAATAGATAAATAAGCAGGTATTTATTGCAGTCACCACATGGAAATATTCTATATTTTGCTGTGTGTGTTACTCAGAACATCTGAATCATGTTCCAACAACATTTTCAAATAAGCTTTTTTTTTATTATTGAATGTCAGACTCTCTCTCCTATTAACGGGACTAATTCATTATTGCCCAGTATTACTTTCCAATTAGAACTATCAACCTCCTTTATCTTTTTGAAACATTAGTAAAAGTCAAAGAAATGGCTCTATTCTGGAAGACCTCATTTTTCTAAATCTACCAAGAAGGACACAGCAGGCACTCATACAATTATAAAGCCATTAAAATAACGGCTCTGCTGTTTAAAAAACACAATTTTATTAAAAGATGCACGCTTTTGCAAATTCTATTTGTTTCATCAGATCATACACTAGTAAAACACATCACTTTAAATAATACATTCAATCACCTCCACAATCAGCTGTAGCCAATCAATGTAAAAGCATTCCTAGTTGTTCGGTATCGGTAAATAAGAGCATATTAGGTGAAACAATCAATGCCAGCCAAACATCAAAATAGCTAAGAAAGTGTATATAAAAATATATATATAAAACACATATGGAAAATCCCTGAATTAATAACACCTTTTTCCTAACACACCATGCTTTTAGAACAAGCTGAATGGATATATGATCATTTAAACCAAATCCTTGAGGTGCCCTTAATCAATCCTTGAGGTGCCCTTAATCTAAGGATCCATCTTAATTCAGCTTGGTGTGTAGCACTTACAATATCAACCCTCCTAACACCCTCACGTATAACATCTAAGACTAGAAACTTAAATTCATGTTCTTCGCCCCATTCATTCATATGTTTCGCAATGGCACTATAATTCATACCTTTACGGGCACAATATAAATGATCCCGTATTCTCTCTCGTAGGCATCTATTAGTTTTGCCTACATAAAATGAATGACAAAATAAACATAGAGCCACAAACTACATTTCTAGTATTACAATCAGCGCCTACTTCCATTGTAAACTCTTGATTACCTTGAGGGTGTCTAAAGGTGGAAGACTCATCAATATATGTGGAAAATGAACATCCATTGCACCTAAGTGTACCCCCTACTTCATCATGGATATATTTTCCCTGTGCACTGCCAGCACAGCAGAGTTTATGATGCAGAGACTTCTTATTCCAATATCCAAACTTAGGTCTATTACCCGTCAACCTAGCTATGTCATGGTGACCTGACACCCACTCACCCACCTATGAAAATAAGTACTTAACTCAGTAATATAATCACATACACTTTCATCTGCCTTGCATCTATGCTCACAAAACTTTTTTTTCTGTAAGCTTCAAGTGTTAACTTAAAACATTCCAATAAACATTGTTTGACATTATCATAGTTTAAACAATCAATATCAGACAATTTAGAAAAAAGAAGTTATGTTCTTACCATAACATTCGATCTGAGTAGTAGACTTCATTTTTCTGCACATATGGGTATATGGATCCGAGCCGGCAAAACTTTTCAAGCATCAGCTCCGAGCAACAAGCTCCTCCCCTACCTATAATACATCACTTCCTCCTATCTAGCCCCAGATCAAGTTTGCTGTCACTAAAAGGCAACATAACCACAACCCTAAACAGGAAAAAAAACCTGAATAGTGAGGGGGATGGAGGGAGGGAAGGTGCAGAAGAATGAAGTCTACTACTCAGATGGAATGTTATGGTAAGAACATAACTTCTTTACCTGAAACAGTTGACTTCATTCTTTCTGCACATATGGGACAGAGTCCCCAGCTACTAGTATTCCTGGGAGGCCCTTATGGAAGAATATTTCTGAGCATCGCAGAGCCAAAGGATGCTCTCCCTCTAGAAATAAGATCCAATTTATAAAGAGAGATGAATGTGTGTGAATTGGCCCAAGTCGCTGCCGCACAGATATCGTCTAACGGAACTCTTGACTAGAAAGCTGCAGAAGTGGCCATTGCTCTAGTGGAATGAGCCTTCAATACACCAGGAGGAGATAAACCTTTGTCCTTATAAACTTGTGCAATACAAAGAGTGATCCACCTTGCTAAGGACACTTTCGAAACTGCTTCGCCCAAAAAAGGTTTTGAAAAAGAGACAAACAACTGACCCGACTTCCAGAAGGGTTTAGTCCTATGGAGGTAAAAACAAAGCTGTCTATGGACATCCAATAAATGAAGCTTACGTTCACCTCTATTTTGGAAATTTGGGAAGAAGACTGGCAAATTTATAGACTGATTAATATTGGCTGCTGAGGACACCTTGGGAAGAAAGGAAGGGTTTGTACGCAGCGAAACCCTATCCTTATGGAAAACCAAATAGGGGGGCAAGGAGGATAAGGCCTGCAACTCTGAAACTCTCTTAGCTGAAGTGATGGCGACCAAGAAGGCTGTCTTCCACGACAAAAACTTCATCGGAACTGAACCAGCTGGCTCAAAAGGGGGAGAGGTCAAAGCCTGAAGGACAAGTCAGATCCCAGGGGGGCACTGTTTCTTTAACTGGTGGTCGCAATAAAAAAAGTGCCCTTCAGGAAAGCTTTACACAATTTGGCAGAAGCCAGAGCAACCTTATTTTCACCCACATGAAAATTAGAGATGGCAGCCAGTTGAACCTTGATGGTGGAAGCACTTGCGCCTGATCGAAAAAGATCGGCCAGAAAATCCAGTATGACCGGAACGGGGGCTGTAAACGGGTTCAGATTGTGGTGAGAGGCCCAAATGCAAAAACGTCTCCACTTGCTATTGTAGAGTTTCCTAGTGGAGGCTTTAAGAGAAGCTACCAGAATATTCTTAACAGGGGACGAAAGTCCGAGAGTCCTGATGATCGTGGGAACTAGAGCAACCACGCCGTCAGCTTGAGACTGTCCAGGTTGGGCAGGGGCAAGCCCAACGGGTGAGAAATCAGATCCGGACATGGATCTAGAGTCCATGGAGGAGCCAACAGGTGAGACCATAGGAAGGGAAACCACAAGACACGGCCAGAAGGGAGCTATGAGAATGACTTTGCACTGCAGCAGGCAAGCTCTCTGAAGGAACTTCGGAATAAGAGGTAACGGGGGATAAGCATACAGTAGCCCGGGAGGCCAAGCATGGACTAAAGCGTCCCTGGGGACATCCCCCGGAGGGGGGATCAGAGCAAAGAAGTTGCTGCACTTCGCGGTGGAAGGAGATGCGAAGAGATCGCAGCAAGGTTGACCCCAAACACGGAAGATCTTATCCGCCACTGACTGTTTCAGAGAGCACTCGTAAGGCAGAAGGATTGCCCTGCTGAGACTGTCCGCTAGAATGTTGGAGCATCCCGGGATATGCGCTGCTATGAGAAACCAGCTGGTGGATATGGCCCACTCCCAAACCCTCATGGCCTCGCGACAAAGGGGGTAGGATCGGGTCCCTCCCTGTTTGTTTATATACCAGACTACAAACATGTTGTCTGATTGAATGGCTACCTTCCCCGGAGGTAGGACAGGGTGGAAGGCTCTCAACGCTAAAAGCACTGCCCTCATCTCCAGGACATTGATGTGTAGCTTGGTCTCTGGAGGGGACCACGTGCCTTGGACCGTTCTTCCCAGGAAGTGCCCCCCCACACCCGAGCTGGGAAGCGTCCGTGGTCACCGTGGCTTGAGCCGGAGGGGCTAGAAAGCTGCACCCCGTGAAAATATCCGCTGATTGAAGCCACTACTGGAGTGACGTTCTGCATGTCCGATTGATTCGGATGTGGAAATTCATCAGAAGGTCTAGCCAGGACCATTGAACTGTTAGATTCCACTGAAGGACTCTCATTTGAAGACGTGCAAGAGGGAGGATAGAGACTGCAGCTGCCATCAAACCCAGGGCCTTGAGAACAACAGCTGCTGTGACTACCGAGCGATCCAAGATCGCCAATACATGGAGTCTGAGATTTTCTATCCTTTCCGGGGTGAGAAAAATCTATGACTGAATCGAATCCAACCGTGCCCCGATGAAGTCTATGATCTCAACCAGAGCCAGGTGGGACTTGTTGATATTGATCGTGATGCCTAACTTGTGAGCCAGACCGAGGAAGTAGTGTAGGGCCTGACACGAGACGTTTGGTAGATGCAGCAAAGAGCCAGTCGTCTAGGTAAGGGAATACCTGAATACCCTGAAGTCTCAGGTGAGCCGCTACGACCGCCATAACCTTGGTGAACACCCTGGGGGCTGTGGTGAGACCAAAGGGTAGGGCTCTGAATTGAAAGTGACTGGCCCCTAGCCAGAAGTGTAGAAACCTCCTGGAGCTCCTGTGGACCTTGATGTGATAGTAAGCGTCCTGGAGGACTAACGAGCACATCCAGTCGCATTCTCTCAGAAACGGTAGAATGGACTGTAGAGTGACCATCCAGAATTTTTGTTTCTCTACCTACAGGTTGAGGATAGACAGGTCCAGAATGGGTCTGAGGTCCCCCGTCTTCTTTGGCACTAAAAAGAACCTGGAGTAGATGCCTGATCCAGATTGATCTGGGGGGACCGGCTCGATGGCTCGTTTTTGCAGCAGCTTCGATACTTCTAATGCTGCAGCCTCCCTGTGAGCGGGTGGAACATCTGGAAGGTGTGCTAGAGTTATGGGACATGAAATGAAGGGGACAGAATATCCTCTGGATATGATGTTTAACACCCAGCGGTCTGCAGTAATGGACTCCCATGCCGCTGGATGTAAGGAAAATCTTCCCCCGACTGCCTCCAGAGTAGAGCAGCCGGGCAACCCCTCAGGGTTGCTGTGCGGGTCTGTCGGAAAAATTTTCCCTAGACCCAAAGTTTCTGGGACGGCGTCAGTCTTGTCCCCCCTCTGCCTCTGGGGGACAAATATTGCAGAGTGTCACGAAAGGACTGTGATTTCCGGAACCACATCTTCTTTTGCCCCTTTTGGTTCCTGGAATAGGACCTCTGGGGGTTAGAGAAGCGGATTCCGACGGCTGACAAAGTCTTTCTGCCCTTCTCACTCTGGGTTAGTGTGTCGCGTACAGTCTTCCCAAAGAGGGATGATCCATCGAAAGGGGAGTTGATGAAAGCGCCTTAAAGGATGCAAACTGACACTGCCTGATCCAGGCATGACGCCTCAAGGCAATGCCTGTACCAGCAGTTCTAGCAGCTCCCTCCGTAGCATGAGAGAGGAGACGCATAGAGATATTAGTCACTGATTTCAGTGTAGTCATCTTCGCAGAGAAAGACCGCTTTGTCCTGTTGCGACAGAGACTCCAGGGGCGACTCAGTTAGTTCTGATATAAGGTCTCGCTGCAGTCGGATAACATTTGCCAAGTAATTCAGCACACGAATAGAAAATGTCACTGAGTACATGCGCTTCCCGAAATGATCCATCGACCTGGACTCTGTCTGGTGGATGAACCGAGGAACTCTCCTGTGTCAGTTCCTTCTTTGTGACAGCTGCAACCACCAAAGCATCTACCGGGGCTCCTTTGGACCATGCCTGCCTGTCTGACGGCGGGGAAAGAATTTTGTCTGGCCTTTTGGGTATAGGCTCTACGGTGTCAAGATCCTTCCATGCTCTAGTGGTGATGAGGAAGGGTCAGCTGGAAGGGAGACCCAGGAAGTAGATGGGCCTGCGCCAAAGGCCTCCAGGAATACAGACTCATCCGCCAAGGTTTTGGGGGCTGACCAACCTCCTCTTTGGCGGAGGATCTCCATAATGTCTCCGAACGAGACGTCCTCGGTAGTTGATCTGGGGGAACCCTCTCCTTCATCCAAGTCTGTATCAGTGGTAATAGACTCAGGGGAGTCCAAGTGCCTCCTCTTACACTTGCACTTACGAGGTTCCTCTCCAGTGGGACTCTCTGGAGAGGATTCGTAAGCCTCCGGGGGTTCCCTGAGGGGAACAACCTGGAGTTGCTTTGGCATGGGCTGTCCCTGAGACAGGGTAATGGGAGCAGAATCCAAAATCAGAGGGGTCTGGGTAGGATCCGACTAGGTGAGCTGTGGTCTCAACCCCTGGGAGAGAACCCTTTCCACTGCCCCGAATGTCAATGGAGAGCACACCTCCGTAGAACGTAAGGATGAGGCTCTCCCCAGCACCGAAGCAGGGATCGGAGCCGACGGCGGGGTAGTCCGGGCACTGAGTATGGGATCCGAAAGAGCGAGATCTCGACCCTCGGGTCCGACTCCCCGACCACGGCTCCGAGAGTCCCCTGGATCAGAGATCGGATCCGAGGAACTCAAGGTGACGGCCGGCATTGAGGAAACGAAAACCATCGGCACCGACCCAACAGCGCAGAAGGGTCTCGGACCAGAGAACCCCGAAGCGTCTGGTCAGATCGGGGAAGGGCAATAGGGTGGAACATAGTTGAAGAAGGACCCTCTCCAATGGGAGAGGGCCCTGGTAAGACCCCCATCTGAATCTGGTTCTAGATGAACCTCCTCATCAGCCTGTCCATATCAAGGTCGGAGACACTCCGAGTCGACCTGTAGGAAGTGACCGACTCGGATCTGAGCTGGATCTGAGGGGAGTGCCTCAGCTCCGATGGCTCCGGCGAAAAACAGGGAGAGCGGAGTGGAGGAGAACGAGACCTGGGTGCCTTTGAAGAGGGGCTGGAGAAAGACTCCCTGTCCGGTGATCTTTTTCTGGGCCTATCCCTCTCTTTGTGGCACTTATCCTTCTCCCTTCTGTCCCTACCTCTCTGGGACGACTCCAATGAAGCAGGCCTGGCGGGAGGTTGAGTCCCTGCCTGCACAGTGTCATTGGCTGGGGAGGAAACCGAGGCAGACTCCAGGGCAGAAGCTGGTAGCAGACCCTAAGCCACAAGCTTAGCCCGATGATCCTTCAACGCCCTAGGGTTAAAGCCTGAACAAATGTCGCAAGATGCAGACAGATGGGCGACCCCTAAACACAGAACACACAGAGTGTGGCCATCGGCTGATGAGAGCTTATGACCACACTCTGTGTGTGTACTTCTTAAAAAGAACCTTAGGCTGTTCAGCCAAAGTAGAGACAGTAAAAGCCCTAACGGCCCACTCACACACACACTTAAACAGGGATTGGGCCTAGGCGGGAAAATAGTATCACAAAAAAAACACTTATAACTAACTTTTTTTTTTTTTTTACAACTAACATGATGATCAAACGCGAAAGGAGGAAAAAAGGGAAAGGTATTCACACTCAACTATCACAAAAAGACCAAAAAAACCTTACCACCTTGCTGAGAGCTCAGAGACCACGATGCTGACTCAGAGCAGCAAACGAGATCTGGGGCTAGATAGGAGGAAGTGATGTATTATAGGTAGGGGAGGAGCTTGGAGCTGATGCTTGAAAAGTTTTGCCGACTCGGATCCGAATCAGATCCGTATACCCATATGTGCAGAAAGAATGAAGTCAACTACTTCAGATCAGCAGTTACATCTCTGCCATGGAGTAAAGGGGTCAGGAGCGGTACCCAGAGCCCTTGGTCAACATTATACTATTTACATACTCCTCTTTCAAATATACAAATAAAACTATCAAAGTTATCACCCTCTGTAAACTGTGGAAGAAATTTACTGACCTTTATTGCTTCTGGGCTTTGGTTACTCCCTTCCCCATTACCTCCATGACCCTGCCAAAGAGTCAGCATCTCCCTCACATGTTGGTGCAGTTTCTCATTTCTTCGGCCTCCAAACGTTGCAGTCTTTCTGCCGATTCTAATCCTATTGGTCTCTCCTTTTCTTTGGCCTTCAAACACCGCAGTCTCTCCACTGATTCTAATTCCAAATGTTTGGTCTTCAGTTCAAGTCTCCAACTCCAGATGGATTTTTAGGTCCTCTGAGGAAAAGGTTACCTCTCCTGCTTCTGAAGGCTGCACATCCCCATCACCAGACTGCTCATCTGTCATACTGCAATTGCGATTAAGGTTGAAATAATTTCCTGTTTAGTCAGGTTGGCATGCATCAGTCCCTTGGCTTCACACACCTTTGTCAACTGGTTCTTTGTCAGTTTGCCATAATCCTCTGCTGACATCTTTACCTGCTTTCCCTGACTAAACTAGTAAAAATAAATAAAACTGTTTTAAAAATTACACTCTGTATGTTTACCTTGTAGCTGCTGAGAGTACACACACCTTCAGTGACAACTGCCTACAGGCTAGAGAAGTTTAATTAATATCCACACCACTGCTCACCAATATGTGACTTCCCTCCACTGGGCCAGTAATCAAGGAGCCTTAATCCTCACCATGGACACTGGAGAGGGACGTTCACTTGGAACAAAGATAGCTACACACAGTATTTTTTCAGATGCAGCTCTCTGCATCAAGCACAATTTCCCTTAAGAACACACAGGGAATGCACTCACTTCTGGGGCAGGGTTTCCCTCTCTCCATCCAAGCCCCTAAATAAGACACCCCACTGACACAGCTGTAGAGTTGAGTCCTCAGCAGAGTGTTCCAAGCCAAGGTCTCCAGCACCCTCTCTCCACTGTATCCATGCTCCAAACAGCAGACACACACTAAGATTTGATTTTCATACACACACACCCCTGGGAAAGGTAGGTACATATTTACTAGCTATGCCCCCTCTGCCCAGACTATAATGTAGGTACTGCCACCAGAACACTCCAAAGCCAGCTATGCTACGGCTCTTACAAGAGTACCCAATTATACTGAGAAAAATTAATGCCAATACAAATGGTAGTGTTTGACCAATGCAGCAAGGCTTTCAGGAGTGGCCACAGTATCACCAAATAAATTTAAGTACTCTCAAAGGTTAGAATATTCTCTAAAAGACCAGCCACGATGAAAAGGATTACATTCTGAAAATACTGAATATTGACAATAAACACCAGAGTTTCATTCACAGGAAATACTAAAAACAACACTGATGGAAAGATTCACACAAATATAGAAAAACAATACTTAACTAATCTCACTACAGTTTCCTGAATGACCTAAGGAACTACTATCCCCTGGTTACTTGCTAAAGCAAGGCAAGATTAAGTGGGTGTGTGGTCTTCCTTCTCTGTCAGCTTTTCAATAACTAACTGCTGAGAGCCAAGTGATATCTCTCACTAATATCTAAATATCATTTCAGTGCTGGCTATAGAATGACATCACATCTGGTCATCTGACTCTGGTTCTCACACTACCCCATTTAATAGAAAATGAACCAGAATCTGGCACATAAGTGTCATAATACACATACATAGAGCTATGCTAAGATCTGTTACAGCATCTGGAAGCTATAAAACCATTTCAAAACTTCCACCCTTCCAGAGGATCACCCCTAAGGACAAACTAGTCCTGCTTTTCACAGACATTTTGTCTCTGGTTGCAATCAGAACTGTAAGATACAATCTTTATGGCCTAAACCAGGTAATTTAATTTCAGAATTTTTTCAAAGTTAGCTGGACTGAGATTAACCTCTTCTCTTCCAATATCCTCTGTTATAACACATTCATTTCAACAGTTAAAATACAGTCTGACATACAGGTGGTACTTCTTTTCTGTCCAGCAGGACCCACTGTTGGTATATTTTTTAACGTGAGCAGATTCACAAATACATTTTCAACACAAGCATCTGCACAAATCAGTTTGACATACAAATGACATATAATGCTTTACAAAACTCCAGCGAGCTAAGCTGGCATATGTTACACATCCGCTGTCTTACTGTGCCTGACAAAGCTGGCAATACCTCACATCATCACAAGTATTATCATCATATTTCTTAAATGTTAACTGAAGTCCCATTTTATTGAATGGCTGAACAAAATTCATCAAAAATGTCATTTTGTTTTTCCAAATCTGCCGGGCTTTTAAACTTTCTCAAAAACCTGAGGGACATATTTTAAGTATTCTGTAAAAAATTGTCCAGCATTAATGATTTATATTCAAATAAATCCTTTTTTTAAAACCTTAAGTAAACTAATGGTATCCTTGGAAACACTTGCCTTCGCAGCTCAACTAATTTTCTTAAAAAGAATGCCGAATGTCTGTTGCACCGTGAAGAAAACTAAAGTGATATACTCAGATAACAACAGATAGGTGTTGTCTGTTTCCACCTTCTTCAATATACTGGCTTTCGGATCCCAGCTGTAGCAGACTTCAGCCACTTTCAAGCTTTGGATCCAGAGCTCAGGCTCCTCCCCATAGGTGTAATTCTCCGTGCTGACGCTGCTACCTCAGATTGAGTTTGCTCATAAGAAACAAAAATATGCAAACACAGTGTGGAGTACAGTGTGTCTAAGACAGAAATAAGAAACCAACTGAAAAAAAAAAAGTTATATACTCAGCATAATGTTCCATCTGTGTTGCCCATTTTTATTCTTCCTCAACTGTTGGATTTGGACCCGATCTTCAGAGCTGACTTGGCTGCTTCTCCCAGCTTGTGAAACACAGGGGTTGGGAGGGTGGCTTAATGGCTAATGTGTTTGTGTTACAAACACAAGGTGCAGGGTTTGAGTCTCACAAGGGATAATTGGCTAGGCTTAAAATGGCTCGCAAGGGCAGTTAGCTTAGTACTGAACTATGAACCTATGAACAAACTGTTGAGCTCCTCCCTTTACCTACAATGCCCTACTCATCTAACATATCTCAGATCTTGTTTGCTGCCCACAGACCTGCAAAGTATTAAGGAATTATGATATAACAGAATCTGAGACTCAAAGGAAAAGCAGTTCCTGCAGCATCATTCAATCTTTCCAAGAGAAGAAGAAAGGAGGGGTGTTGGTGAGAGGGGAATTGAGGAAGAATGAAAATGGACAACACAGATGGAACATTATGGTGAGTACATACCTTTTTTACCTGATGCCGTCATTGCCATTCATTCCTCAACTGTTGGGACAGAGTCCCCCAGTTATCTAAATCCCAGGAGGCCTCTAAGGAAGGATACTCCCTGAGCACAGCCGAGATAAAGGCTGCTCTTCCCTTAGAGAAAAGATCTAATTCATAAGGAGCAATAAAGGTATGAGGATTAGCCCAAGTTACAGCTGTACAATTATCATCCAAGGAAGTTCTAAGGAAAAAGGCTGAAGAAGTTGCCAAAGATCTGATGGAATGGGCTTTTAGTGGTTTTGGCAAGAGAAACTTACATTTTTTTAATACAAAGGTAACACAATCAGTCAAACCATTTGGCTAAACTCACTTTAGAAACTTGACTGTCTAATTTTGATTCAGAAAAAGAAAACATTTTTTGGATTTTCTCATATTTTTGGTTCTTGAAGATAGAAACGTAACTGTCTGCGGGCCTCCAATGTGTATAACACATATTCTCCTTTACTTGACAAATTTGTAAAGAAAACTGGAAGGTTGATAACCTAATAAATATTGGATTCTGACACCACTTTAGGTAGAAAGGAAGGACTGGTCCGTAAGGATACTCTATCCTTGTGAAAAATCAAATAAGGAGGCTTAGACGACAGAGCTTGGAGTTCAGATACCCTTCTGGCAGAAATAATAGCAACTAAGAAGATAGTTTGGGTTAAGATCTGCAAAGCAATATTTAAATCACAAGCAGGAGGAGGATCCATTACCAGAGGTCTATGTAGATATGCTCCTCTAAGAAAAGCTTTGCAAAGTTTGGAGAATGCTAAAGTTGAGCTATTTACTCCTATATGAAAATTAGAAACGGCTCCTAATTGTACAGTTGAAGAACTAGCCCCTTCACTGAAAGTTGTAGCTAAAAAGTCAAGAAACTTAGAAATCAGTGTTGAAAAATTGTCTAAATTCTTTTTATGTGCCCCAAAAAAAAAATCATATCTTTTCCATTTACTTTTGTAAACATTTCTTGTGGAAGCTTTGTGCGATGATAATAATAGAACATGACAGACAGGGAGGACAGCCTGGGCTGTCTAGCAATCAAGAGAACTGGAGAAACAATGCGGTCAATTTGAGACCTGAAATGTCCAAATGAGTCATATTTGTCTGGTGACAGTAGGTCTGAAGCTGGATCCAGGGTGGACGTAGAAGATGAGGCCAAAGGAAGGGAAACGAGACCTGACAAGGCCAGTTAGAGGCAATGAGGATAAATGTGCTCTTCAACTGAGATGCTTTCTGAAGACATTTGGGAATGAGGGGTAATGGGGGGATAAGCATCAATAAAGCATCTCTCTGACACTCCCCCACTGGGGGTTCAGGGCAAATAACCTGCTGCATTTCTTGTGGAGGGGAGATGCAACGAGATCACAGAATGATTGCACCCACTGATGAAAAATCCTCTCCACCACCTTCATGTTAAGAGACCACTGGTGAGGCATTTGAATAGACCTGCTTAACTTGTCTGCCATCACACTGGACTTCCCCAGAATGTGTGTTGCCCTTTAACATAATCTCATAGCTTCTCCACAAAGTGCATAAAGATCTGGTTCACCCTTATTTGTTGATGTACTAGACTAATAACACTGACTGTCTGAACTGCAACAGCCCAGGTTGGGAGAGCATCCTGGAAGACCTGAAACACAGACAGGAGAGCTCTCGTCTCCAGGACATTAATATGGGTGTTGGCCTCTTCAGGGGACCACGGGACTTGGACCATCCTTCCCAAGAAGTGCCCACCCCACCCGATCTGAGGCATTAGTGGTCACTGTGGCCTTTGGGTGAAGGAGAACAAAGGAATGGCCTTTTTGGATTTGATTTTAATGAATCCACCAGAGAAGGTAATTCTTGCAAGCATTAGTCACCTTGACTGAGCTGGATAATGGGTTTTGGAGAACAAACCACGGAGTTGCAAGTGTCCACTGGAGGATTCTCATACGGTACCTTGGTAGAGGTATAAGAGTGACTGCCGCTGTGTTGAGACCTAAGGGCAGTGCTCTGAATTGGTAATTACTAGCTACCAGCTAGAAGCGTAGCTATCTCCTGGACTGTCTGTTCATTTTTATATGATAGTACGCATCCTAAAGATCTATAGAGCACATCTAGTTTTCCTTGTGCAGAAAAGGCAAAATGGACTGAACCGTAACCATCCAGAACTTTTCTTTACTGAACTGATTAATTTAGTTTGCTAAGAACAAAGACTGGTCTCTACTCCCTTGTTTCTTTGGCGCTAAAATGAATCCTGAATAAGTTCTGGACTCATTCTGCTGGGGGGGGGAACAACTCTTGGATAATTCTTTTTTTTAGCAGATGGTTTATTTCTAGTGCTGCTGCTTCCCTCTGACTGGGTGGAACATCAGGGATTTTGTTTCATACCAGCGGGGCTAGATGGGAAAATGGTAATATATAACCTCTGGATATTATCTTCTACATCTCTCTGGTGCAAGGATAGATGAGCCCCGGACTGCCTCCAGAGATGGACAGTTACGGCTCCTTTCAGGAGAACTGATGAGATCTGTCAGAGAAAGTATCTCCAGATAGTACAGTTGTGTACACTTACCATAAATGTAGATGTTCGAGTGCACTCACTGTTGCAGTCATTACATTTGGGTTATCTGCTTGCAGGTAGCCCTCGGTCGGTCTGATTAACAAAGTCTTGGGTCCTGTGTCAGTTGCTGTCCCTTCTTCCATGACGTCAGATTGTCAGGGGTATAAAACATGCAGCCGACGCCATTACATCAGTTTTTCTTCTTGCCCCAGATGTCAAGTGCCCCCCTAATGGAAAGCAATTAAACATAATAGCACAAAGATATACCTCCAACAAAAAAGCAAATAAACCAAAAAGGCTTTTAAGCATAGTAAAGGAAAGTAGAGGTATAGCCAAAAGAAGTTATGGGGCTGGAGGGAGGGTAACCAGGACTGCAACAGTGAATACACTCTAATATCTACATTTATGGTAAATGTACACAACTGTACTATGTTCTTCATGTTTCACTGTTGCACTCATTACATTTGGGTAGATTCCCAAAGCTATGGTTGGGAGGAGGAATTTAGATAGCATTAGGGCCCGCTATAAGGCCCTGCAAGACTGCAGTGGCAAAGCCAGCTCTGGATTTAGAGAAAATTGGCAAATGATAATGCTTGGTGAAAGTATGCACAGAACTCCAGGTAGCAGCTTCTAGGATGCCCCTGGTAGGGACACCTCTGAGAAAGGCTGTAGAGGTAGATGCAGCCCTGGTGGAGTGAGGTCTGATCCCCTGGGGGATAGGTTTTCCATGGTGCTTACAGCAGAAATGAATGCAATGGCTTATCCATTTAGATATGGTTTGCTTTGAAATAGACTTCCCCTCTGCCCCTGCAGCAAATGCCACCTGCAGTTGTTCAGATTTCCTTTGAGGTTTAGTCCTGTCTAGGTAGAATCTAAGTTGTCTGTGCACATCTAAGGAATGCAGAATCCATTCCCCTTTATTCTGTGGATTGGGAAAGAAGGTTGGCAAATGAATGGACTGATTAAGAGCCACACTGGATACTACCTTGGGCATAAAGGATGGATTGGTTCTGAGGGACACCCTGTCTGCATGAAAGATGATGAAAGGCTCCACTGCCATAAGGGCCTGTCATTCAGATACCCTTCTAGCTGAAGTGACTGCTAAAAGGAAAGCTGTTTTCCAATAAAGAAATTTTAAGTCTGCAGTAGCAGCTGGCTCGAAAGGAGGTAGAGTGAATTTCTCCAAGACAAAGTTAAGGTCTCAGGCTAGGGTTGGAGCTCTCCTGGGTGGTCTCAAATTTCTGGCCCCCCTGAGGAACTGCTTGAGCAGTGGATGAGAGAAGAGGGGAGATTCTGTGTTATAATGAGCTGAAATGGCTGAGGCATGGATTTTAATGGAGGAAAAAGACAGGCCCTTGTGAAGCACCTCAGTTAAGTATTGTAAAATCTGAGGTAAAGTGGGCGCTGCTGTGCTCATGCCTTGACATTGGTTCCAGGCACAGAATCTTTTCCATTTTTTAGCATAAGGTTTTCTAGTACTAGGCCTCCTTGCCTCTAAAATGTTATCCATCTTTTGCTGAGGGATGGTAAAGGAGAGATTAGGTAATTAGCCAGGCTGCAAGGTTCAGTGTTGGAAGCTGAGGGTGCAGAATCTGGTTCTTCTGCTGAGACAGCAGGGAAGAAGTCTGAGGCAGGTGCCATGGAGATAATCACGACACACTGCACAGGAGGGGGTACCAGTGTTGACGCGGCCAGTCTGGACCAATCAAAATCATCAATGGTTTGTCCTGTTTGATTTTTAGTAGTACTTTGGAGAGCAGAGGCAGAGGGGGGAAGGCATAAACTGATAGGTTTTTCTAGCTGAAGGACAGAGATTCCACCTTCCAGGCTTGTTTGTGGAGAGTCCTTGTGCAAAATTTGCCCAATTGGTAGTTCTGGGGAGAGGCAAACAGGTCTATATCTGGGCTCCCCCATTTACTTGTCAACATGTTGAAAATCCTTGGTTCCAGTTTCCACTCGTGTGGGTCCATGAGGTTTCCGCTTAGTCATTCTGCCAGTGTATTTAATTTTCCTGGCAGGAAGTGAGCTTGCAGGTGCACTTGGTCGCTCAAGGCTGTGCTCCACAATGCGATAGCTAGTCTGCAGAGGTGGTAAGAATGCGTACCACCCCCTGCCTGTTTATGTACCACATAAGAGTGATGTTGTCCGTCTTTACCATTACTTGTCCTGGAAGAATGTGGTCCTTGAAGGCTGTTAGAGCATTCTGTACAGCTAACATTTCTTTTTGATTGATATGCAGGTGCATTTGACTTGGGTTCCATTTGTCCTGAATGCACGTCCCTGCCAGGTGAGCCCCCATGGATTGTCTGATGTATCTGTTGTTAGGGTTTGGGTGGAAGGGGGTGGTGTGAAAGGTAGTCCCTTGTTTTGGTGGCAGGCCTCTGCCCACCAAAGGAACTCTAGGCGTAGGCAAGGTATGATAAGAATCATTGTTTCTAGGTCTTGAGAATGTTGACACCATAGGCTTTTTAGATACCACTGTAGTTTCCTCATATGCAGTCTTGCATATGGAATTAGAAGAATGCAGGAGGCCATGAACCCCAAGGCTTGCAGTATTTGTCTTGCAGATAGCAGGGTTTTTGTGGCCACTGGTCTGAAGTAGGTTGTCAAATGAATTTGCTTTTCCGACGTGAGGTAAGCGTTCTGGGAATTTGTATTCAAGCTTGCCCTCAGGAATATTAATTTGCTGACAGGGTACCAGGTATGATTTCTTTTCGTTTATGGTGTACACCAGACAAGTTAGAACCCTTTTTACAAAGGCCAGATGATTCAAAAGTATGTCCTGGCTTTCTGCCTGAATTAGACAATCGTCCAGGTATGGGTATATTTGAATATTTCTTTGCCTGCAAAATGCAAGAACTGGAGCTAGGCACTTTGTGAATACCCTGGGCGCAGTAGATAAGCCAAAGGGCAGTGCAGAGAACCGATAGTGCATGTAGCCTGCTCTGAAGCGTAGGTATCTTCTGCAAGATTCCCTGATTGGGATGTGCAGGTATACTTCTTTTAAATCTAGTGTTGCCAATCACGCATCTTTGCCTAGCATAGGAAGTAATTGGTGAAGAGTCAGCATCTTGAATTTTGGAATCTCCAAAAAGGTGTTTAGAGTAGACAGGTCCAGGATAGGACGCCATGAATTGTCTTTTTTGGGTACCAGGAAAAGTCTTGAGTAGAAACCTTGTCCCTTTTCCTCTTTTGGTATCAGTTGAATTGCCCCCATGCTTAAGAGAGAAAGTACTTGTTTTTGGGCCTCTGGCCACTGATTTGGGGGTAGGTCCAGTCACCCACTTGGTGTTGGCAACATTTGGAAGTGAAATATGTATCCCTGGGACACTGTATTTAAAACCCACTTGTCCTGGGTAATGAGTTCCCAATTCTTTGCATGAAGAGCAATCTTTCCCCCCAAAGGGGCAGTCAGTTGATAAGTGCTTGGAAATTTTAAAAGGAAGTCATTGCGACAGTTTACCATGGGGGGAGTCTTATTATTCCCAGACTTACTGCTTAGTTCTGTGAGTCGCCTGGGACTGAAGCCTGGGTTTTTTGCTGCGTCTGGGTCTGGCTTGAGAAGACCTGGAAGGGGTTGGAAAGGACCATTTCTTAGAGGACCTGTGCCTACTAAATCTAGGAGGCTGAACTTGTAAAAAATCTTTAACAGTTTGCATAGATTTAGCTTTACCTTCCATCTTTTTAAGAACTTCCTCAGCCTTGTTGTCAAACAGGCGATCCTGATTTAAAGAAGCATCCAACAATTTAGCTTTAACATGATCAGGCAAAGATTGCTCCTTAAGCCAAGCATGGCTTCTGATTAAAGACCCAGTAACAGCAGCCCTGCAAGAGACCTCTAATGAATCAAAACCACATTGCAAAGTATGTTTTCCAACTTGTTCGGCAAAATGCATCAAATCCTGTAATTCTTTATTTTCCACACATTCAGGAATCAACATCATTTTTTGTTTAAGCAGTCCAATAACATTTTGCTGATATTTTAACATATGAAACTGGCAGCTTAAAGCCCTAATGGCCAAGGCTGCAGAAGTGTAAACATTCTTATCCCATCTATCCAGCGTCCTGGAGTCTCTATCGGAATGGGTAGGACTTTTAGCAGTAGAAGCCTTAATGCCCTTGGGCCCCTATGAAATAGTCTCTTGATCTGCAATAGGATTTTTGAAAAGGAACTTGTGGGACTCAGGGACCCTGTAATATCTGTCAGGTTTTCTGGGAGCAGGAGGCAGGGAATCAGGGGCCAAACTAGATTCCGAGAAAGCATCATCAACAATGTCTAGTACAGGAGGAATAGCTAAAGGCCTACGCTGAGGGAGGAAAAGGAAATCCCGAAGCCTCTTTCTTGAATCAGAAAAATCCTGGCTTTCCCAGTGGAAATGCTCCCTTAAAGTATGTCAGATTTCCCCAAAAGAAAAATCCTCAGGAGGGGAAGCAGAGGGAATAGAGTCCTCTGCATCAGAATCCTCATAAGCAGGTAAGGGCAAATCCAGATCATCAAAAGAGTCAGAAAAAACAGAATCCTGATCAGAAGATTCATAATCAACTTCAGTCCTAGGCGTCTTAGAAGGGGGGGGGGGGGTTGGCTACCCCTGATTAGAGTTATTAGATCTTCAGCCATTCTTATCATTTTTTAGGCCTAGAGGCCTGAGCATGTGGCCTGGGCATTGTTTTTTTAGACATGGATCGGGATTTAGGCCAAAGAAGGAGGCGTCGGTTTAATATGCAAGTCCGTAGGCCTGAATACACCCTCAGAAGCCGGTGCCTGCACAGCGGCTCCGGACCCATCCAAGGTGGAGACATCTGCAGGTTCCATAGTTGAAGCATCTCGCTGCATACCGGACTCCGAATGGGTCTCAGTAGAGAACTGTGAATCAGAAGTAGCGGGTATCAGGGGCTGCGAAAGCGGCTCACTGAGTATCGGCGACTGGCTTAGGAGAAGCGTCGTCAGCAGTTTTGGACCTTGGTGGCCTGTCTCTGTCTTTATCTTTGTGTTTTTTCGGAATCCTGGTAGTCGGATGGCTAACCGATGACATTTCTGGATAATTAAACAGAGAAATGAAATATTTAGAGGCGAAAATATACCGAAGACGAATAGTGCGCTGATTAAATAAAGCACAAAATCCTCAGCAAGGTACGTCGTGGTCAGGACCTAGGCAAGGAATACAGTACGAATGAAAATTTTTATGAGGTATTTGCTTTCCACAAGTAATGCAATTATTAGCTTTTACTGACATCGGTAAAGAGCAAGAAAAAGTTTCTCCAACGGGGTACTTGGCTTTAGTTGAAGACTTCGGTTCTGAAACTCGAAAACAAAAATTTCAGGAGTTGGCCAACCGGCACTTGCAAAAGTACAGTTTTGTACCTACCATAAATGTAGATGTTCAAGTGTACACCCTGCTGCAGTCATCGCACTTGGGTTATCCTGTCGTCAGGCGGTCCCGCAGTCGGCCGGAATTCCAAAGTCTTGGTCCGGCATCGGTTGCTGTCACTTCTTCCCTGACATCAGTGCACCAGGGGTATAAATAATGCATCTGACACCAACTTCTTCAGATTTTCTAGCCCCAGATGTCAGGTGCCCCCAAAGAGGTGGTCAGTAATTAGTACTAAATAAAGTAATTTTTTGCACAAACACAAAATCCCTCCAGCTATAAGAAAATACATCAGGAAGGTATTGTATAAATTTAGCCAGTTAGATCAGAGGGGATGGAGGGAGGGTAACCTGGACTGCAGCAGGGTGTACACTCGAACATCTACATTTATGGTAGGTACAAAACTGTACTATGTTCATCGTGTTACCCTGCTGCAGTCATCACACACGGGTAGAATCCCAAATCTATGGATGGGTGGAGGAGTTATAGAGGGTTAGAGGAAGCTAGAAGGCCCTGCAGAACTGCAGTGGCGAAGCCAGCCCTAGTCTTAGAATAAAGTGGTAAGTGATAGTGTTTGGTAAAAGTGTGTACTGAACTCCAAGTTGCAGCTTCCAAAATCTCCTTGGTTGGTACCCCCCTGAGGAAGGCTGTAGATGTAGCTGTTGCCCTGGTAGAGTGGGGCCTAATGGTAGCAGGAACTGGTTTTCCATAATGGGTATAGCAAAAACGAATGCAATGTCCTATCCATTTGGAAATGGTTTGTTTTGATATAGCCTTCCCTTGTGAAGCTGTAGCATAGGATACAAAGAGCTGGTCAGATTTTCTGAAAACTTTAGTTTTATCCAAATAGTAGCGAAGTTGCTTGTGAATGCCCAAGGAATGCAGGAGTCTTTCTCCTTTGTTCTGTGGGTTTGGGAAGAAGGTGGGTAAGTGAATGGTTTGATTTAAAGACACACTGGAAACCACCTTAGGCATGAAGGAAGGATTAGTTCGTAGAGAAACTCTGTCTTGATGGAAAATGAGGAAAGGTTCCACTGCCATTAGTGCCTGCAGCTCTGAGACTCTTCTAGCTGAAGTTATTGCTAGCAGCAGGGCAGTCTTCCATGCTAGGAACTGTAGATCTGCAGAGAAAGCTGGTTCAAAGGGAGATAGCGTTAAGTTTTTCCAGAACAAAATTGAGGTCCCATGTTGGTGTAGGTGCTCTCCTGGGGGGCCTAATGTTTTTTGCCCCTCTGAGAAACTGCCTTAGAAGTGGATGCGAAAATAAGAGTGTTTCTGTGTTGTAGTGGGCTGAAATAGCTGATGCAAGGATTTTAATGGAAGAAAAAGAAAGTCCTTTGTGCAACACCTCAGTTAAATACTGTAGAATCTGAGGCAGGTGATGCTGAAGTGTGTTTTGGCCTTTTAGTTTGGTTCCAAGCACAAAACCTTTTCCATTTGTCCGCATAGGCCTTCCTGGTGCTGGGCCTCGTAGCTTCCAGAATAACATCCATAACTGCTTGGGAAAGAGGAGCTGGCTGGATGTTTAGGTGATTTTCCATGCGGCCAGATTTAAGGTTTTTAGCTGGCTGTGAAGAATCTGATTGTTTTGCTGTGTAAGCAAATGGGCAGTTTGTGGTAAAATCCAAGGTGGGCCCTGGGCCATATTCCGCAATAGTGGGTACCAGTGCTGGCGTGGCCAGTCTGGGGCTATGAGTATCAGTCGTGGTCTCTCCTTTCTGACTTTCAGAAGCACCTTTGTGAGGGGAGGCAATGGAGGGAAGGCATACACTGTCAGTTTTTTCCAGCTGAATGAGAGTGCGTCCACTTTCCAAGCTTGATGGTGAAGTGTCCTTGTACAAAATGTTGTTAGTTGATAGTTTTGAAGACTGGCAAACAGGTCTATATCTGGAAGGCCCCATTTTTGAGTTATCATTGCAAATACTTGTGGATCCAGTTTCCACTCGTGGGGATCCATGATGTTTCTGCTGAGGTCGTCTGCCAATGTGTTCTTTTGTCCTGGCGGGAATTGAGCTTGTAAGTGAACTTGGTAAGCCGGAGCTGTGTTCCACAAGTTCATTGCTTGCCTGCATAGAGAGTAGGAGTGTCTACCCCCTTGTTTGTTTATGTACCACATTACTGTGGTGTTGTCCATCCTTATTGTAAGTTGTCCTGGATGTAATAGATTCTTGAAGGCTGTCAGAGCATTCTGTACAGCTAGCATCTCTTTTTGATTGATGTGCAGATTCCTTTGATCTGCAGACCATACGCCTTGAACGCACTGTCCTGCCATGTGTGCCCCCCAGGTGTAGTCCGATGCATCTGTTGTCATAGTTTGCCTGGCTGGGGGCAAGGTGAAAGGCTGACCCTTGTTGAGGTGACATGCCAGTGACCACCATAGAAACTCCTGCTGTAGGCAGGGAATGAGAGATATCATTGTGTCCAAGCTGTGGCTGTGTTGAGACAATACACTTTTTAGGTACCACTGTAATTTCCTCATATGCAGCTTTGCAAATGGTATTAGTAGTATGCAAGATGCCATGAAGCCCAAGGCCTGCAGAATTTTTCTTGCAGGTAGTTGGGTCTTTGTTGCCATTGTTTTGAAATATTGAGTCAGTTGTAGTTGTTTGTCTGGTATCAGATAAGCCTTCTGGGCCGTTGTATTCAAGCTGGCACCCAGTAATGTCATATTTTGTGAGGGTACTAGTTTTGATTTCTTTTCGTTTACTGTGTACCCCCGGCAACTTAGAAGATGTTTTACAAAAGCCAGATGTTGTAAGAGGAAGTCCTTGCTTTCTGCTTGGATGAGGCAGTCGTCCAGGTATGGATATATTTGAATTCCTCTTTGTCTGCAGTATGCAATTACTGGTGCCAGGCATTTTGTAAAGACCCTGGGCGCAGTAGATAAGCCAAAGGGCAGTGCAGAGAATTGGTAATGGGTTGAACCAGCAATGAAACGGAGGTATCTTCTGCAACTTTTTCTGATAGGGAAATGCAGGTATGCCTCCTTGAGGTCCAACGTTACTAGCCATGCTTTCTTGCCCAACATAGGAAGAAGCTGCTGTAGTGTTAGTATTTTGAATTTGGGTACTTGTAAGTAGGTGTTTAGAATTGAAAGGTCCTGAATTGGTCTCCAGGCATTGTCCTTTCTGGGAACTAGAAAGAGTCTTGAGTAAAATCCTTGTCCTTGCTCTCGAGCAGGTACCAGTTGAATGGCTCTCATGTCCATGAGAGCTGTAATTTGTCTTTGTGCCTCTGCCCATTGATTTTGTGGCAGGTTTGGCATTCCTCTTTTCATTGGCAAGGTGTGAAAATGGAATCTGTATCCTCGTGAAATTATGTCTAGGACCCATTTGTCCTTTGTGACAACGTGCCAGTTGTCTGAAAAAAGTGCGGGTTTTCCTCCCAAGGGGGCTGCCAAGAGAGTGTTGCTTGGCCAGATGAGGTGCAAGTCATTGAGTTTGCCTTCTGGTAGTTTGGGACCCGTCTTCTCCTCCCTTCTGTGCTGCAGGGCCCCATTGTCGAGGTTTGTACTGGGCTTGTGGTTGTCCTCTGCCTCTTGGACGTCTGTATTTACCCCTCTGTGGCCTGTCAGTAGCTGGAAAGGACCAATTTTTTGTTGGCCAATTTCTGCTGAAGCGAGGGGGCTGTACCTGTAGGAAATCTTTGACTGTCTGCATAGATTTTGCTTTATCCTCCATTTTCTTTAAGACGACTTCTGCTTTAACTCCAGAAAGAACATCCTCCTGTAAGGGAGCATCTAGAAGCTTTGCTTTAACATGATCAGGCAGAGTTTGTTCCTTTAACCAAGCATGCCTACGTATAACAGACCCAGTGACAGCTGCTCTGCAGGAAGCCTCCAAAGAATCAAACCCACATTGTAAAGTATGTTTGCCCACCTGTTCAGTTGCATGCAACAGATCCTGCATTTCTTTCAATTCAGACTGTTGAGGGAGAGTGCTCATTTTTTGTTTTAACTGAGACATTAGAAATTGCTGATATTTTAGCATGTGAAACTGGCAATTTAGTGCCCTCATAGCTAGAGTGGCTGAGGTGTAAACCTTTTTCCCCCACCTGTCTAGTTCTCTGGAGTCCCTTTCAGAGGGTACAGGATTTTTAGCCATAGAAGCCTTAGCCCCTTTGGGACCCTGGGAGATAGTCTCTGGATCAGCAACAAGACTTTTGTAAAGAAATTTGTGGGAATCAGGCACTCTATATTATCTGTCAGGTTTGGCCGGAGCAGGAGGCAGAGAGTCTGGGTTCAAACTGGATTCTAAGTAAACATCATCCACAATGTCTAAAACTGGGGGGATGGCAAGTGGTCTGTGCTGGGGGAGTAAAAGAAACTCTCTGAGCCTTTTCTTTGAGTCAGAGTAGTCCTGACCTTCCCAGTGAAAATGTTCCCTCATAGTGTGTAAAGTTTCCCCAAAGGAGTAGTCTTCAGGGGGAGAAGCTGAGGGAATGGAATCCTCAGCATCAGAATCTTCATAAGGGGAGAAGGAGTAATCTTGGTCCTCAGAGGAGCCTGAGGAAATAGATACTTGTTCAGAGGATGCATAATCTTCCTCTTGTCTAGGCCTTTTGTCAGGAGGGGGTTGGGAACCCCTGATTAAAGAGATCAAATCTTCAGCCATTTTGGGCATCTGTTTCTTAGGCATGGGGCCTTGAACAGGGGACTGAAGTGCAGCCTTTTTAGGTTTAATAGGAGTCTTCGTCTTAGGATACGTTTTAATGGTGAGCGTTGTCGGTCTGAAGACGCCTGAAACCGGCAGTTTCTGCAGCACCGACATCTTTTTCAGTAGTGTCGTCGGTAGGGGCTGAACAAAATGGCTGCGTCGGCCTGGTACTTTCCGCCATAAGTTCCGAAGCGGTCTTGGGTTCCAGATCTGCGGTAGTCAGGGGCTGCGTCAGAGCCTCACTGAAGACCGGTGAACCTGAGACCGGACTAGCCGAGGCCTCAGAGTCTGGCCTGGGACTAGGCTGCCTGTCCTTATCCTTGTGTTTTTTGTGCACGCCGGTAGTCGGTTGCTCCGATGGCATAGTGTAGTTAAATTTTCTACCGAAGTAGTGTCGCGCGAAATCAAAGCATCTTTTTATAGTACGCTTATTAAACCTAGCACAAAAACGACAACTAGTGACGTCGTGGTCTGGGCCTAGGCAAGGTATGCAGTAAGAATGAAAATCCTTATGAGGTATTTGCTTCCCACAAGAAATACAATTGTTAACTTTTTCTGACATCGGTCTGAGGCAAGAAAAGTTTCCTCAATGGGGTACTTAGCTTTATTGAAGACTTCGGTCTGAAATTCGAGTTTGAAAATCTCAGGAGTCGGCCGACCGGCACTTGCGAACTGCTTCTGCTTCGGGCACCGCGTGGCAAGAAAGACTGAAGAAGATAGCGTTGGATACATTATTTATATCCCTGGCGCACTGACGTCAGGGAAGAAGCGACAGCAACCGACGCCGGACCAAGACTTTGGAATTCCGTCCGACTGCGGGACCGCCTGACGACAGGATAACCCAAGTGTGATGACTGCAGCAGGGTAACACGATGAACATCTGCTTCGGGCACCGCACGGCAGGAAACACTGATGCAATGGCGTTGGCTGCATGTTTTATACCCCTGACGTTATGGAAGAAGGGACAGCAACCGACGCAGGAACCAAGACTGTTAATCAGGCCGATTGACGGCTACCTGCAAGCAGATAACCCAGATGTAATGACTGCAACAGTGAAACACGAAGAACATCCCTGGTTATGTGGACCACGTCTGCTGCGGGGACGGCATCTTCCATTAGGGTTTCTCCCTCTGACCCTTTGGGGGGCTGTTTCCATGTGGATCCATGGGGACCCTGGGATTTTTTCAACTACCTTTTCTGTCCACCTCCGTTCTAAGAAAAGGTCTATTGAGGGGTCGAAAAAATTACATCCACAGCAGAGAGGGTTTTCCCTTCCTGCTCACACCTAGCGAGTGTGTCCTTAACTTTGGTGCCAAATAAAGAACTTCTATCAAAAGGGGCATTGAAGAAAGAAGATTTGAAGTGTTCTGCAAAAGCACGCAAGCACATCCAGGCACGTCTTCTGATGGAAATGCCTGAACCTGCTGCCCGTGAAGTACCTTCAGCTGCATGTGAGATAAGCCTCATGGACGAGTTAGAAATGGACTGAAGGGTAGCCAAATGCGAAGATACAGTGCTCTCTAACTCAAAGGATTTGGTCCCAGAGAAGGATTTGGAAAACTCTTTAATCAAATCCCTCTGAAGTCTCGTAAAACATGCCAATTCATTGACCTAAGAAAGCAAAGGTCGCTGAAGTATAGATACCCATCCCAAATCTGTCCAATGTCCTAGACTCCCTCATTACGGGGGTGGAGAGAGGAACTTTGTTCTGCCAGTTCCTTCTTAGTGGTCACTGCTACTACCATGGCATCAACAGGTACACCCTTACTCCAAAATGTTCTGTCTTTAGGAGGTGCCAGGATCATATCTGGTCTCTTAGGGATATGCTCAATCATGTCAGGCTCCTGCCACGTCCATCAAGAGACCAAATCAATTAACTCATCAGTGGACAGAATCAAAGGCCAAAGGCCTCCAGGAAGACCTACTCCTCTTGGGAAGGATCATCAGGGGACCAACCACCCCTTTGTTTTTGGAGTTCTAAGATGTCTCCAAATGAGACATCGCCGGGTGGTGATCTAGGGGACCCTTCCTCTTCAAAGTCACTATCTTCTCTGTGATAGATTCTTGCAGAGAGAATAACTGCCTCCTTTTACACTTCCTCTGCCTAGGAATTTCTTCAGTGTGAGCTCTGGAAAAGTCTCAAAAGGGATTACTGTGCCCTGCTGGACGGTCCGGAGACTGGTTTGGCCTGGCTGTCCCAGTGGCACAGCTGACTGAGGCTCTGGACGCACAGTCAAATGGAAATGGGTAGTCAGAGTCAAAGAGGGAAGAGAAGTCCAAACTCTGGGAAAAGAGAAAGCTCTCTCCACTACCACATATGCAGAAAGCCTTGGGGAAAAGGTCACTGACAGACCTGATAAGGCATGCTTATTGGCCGTCGGCTCCTTCCATACCAAAGACAAACTACTCAAGGAAGGAGTCTGAGCCAAGCTGTCTAGTGCTAAAACTCCAAAAGGCAGAGATAGCTCCGACAGCTTCGGAGTCTACTCCAACACCATGGAGCCGACGCTACGCCTCCAAGAGTCATCCAGCTCCAAAGTGCTTGGTGCCAGACTACTCAGAGAAATCATCAGAGTGGAAGATTCCAACATCTTCAGATCCAATACGGATGAAACCAGGACTTTCAGATCTGATGGCTCTGAATCCAAAGGTCTGATCGGACAAGGAGTCAGCAATGGAGGAGTAGTACTGACAAGGGTCTCAGGACCCGAAGGGGTCAGAGCCAGAACTACCACTTCAATCTGCATCCTGAAAAACTTCCTCATCATTCTGTCCACATCAGCTTTTGACAGACTCTTGGAAGACAGAATGAATGAGGCTGTGGAAGATGGTCATGAATGGCATCTCGGCGACTGTTCCAAAAAGGGAGAGGGAAGCCAAGAAGAGATCGGATCCAGCAAAAGTTGAGGACACCGGATCAAAGAGATTTTTCCCATCTAGGCCTCAGATCTGAAGTGGTCAGATCTGATATTTTGCTACTTTGACTGAGAATTCAGATACTGGTGCCATAAAGGTAGACTGATATGAAGATCTTTTTCTTGAGCCTTTAGAGACAAAAATCTCCCTTTTTATCAACTCCTTTGGGGGTTTGAGCAAAAGCGGCTATCAGAGCAGCCTTGGAGTGTAACAAACCCCTAAGAATTAACTTATTATTCCTGTCTATCAAGGTCCATGAATTAAATGCCTTAAATGTCTGACCATCAGAATCAAGATGAGATGGGCCAAAGCAAAAGACACACTTAGAGTGTGCGTCTGAATTTGGAATTTTATGGCTGCAAGCCACAAACTTTTTGACACCTGAAGATTTCTCAGACTTAGTTGTTTTCCCTGCTGAACTTAAAAAAAAATAAATTTATTTTTAATTTATATACGCATTAGAAAAGGAAGGGGAAAAGAAAAACAAATACCAACAATTGCAATAGAGGTACTGAAAAGTATGAAAGAAGCACCAACAATGGTATTTAAAAATACTCAGAGTACAAAGGAATATAACATTTTACCTTTAAAGATATAAGTACTATAAAAAAAAGGTAGGAAGGGCAATAAGTGTATAACAAGAAATAATTCTAACACACTAATAATATAATGCTCGCTTGAGAGTTATCAGCAACCACGTCAGAGCTAAGGCGGCAAACGAGATCTGAGGTGTTAGGTGACTAGGGCATTATGGGTAAATGAGAAGCTTGAGAGTTTCTGTGTTCCACAAGTTGGAAGAAGTGGCAGAGTTAGATTAGAAGATCGGATCAGAACCCAATAGCTGAGTAATGAATGAAAATGATATCAGATCATCTGGTTTTGATATGAGTTCTCTAGGAGCCAAGGCAGAGTCAGCCAGAGCGGTCTGACATTTAGAATGCCAAATATCATACTGTACATGGAAAAAGGAAGGAGGGTGGGAAGTTGATAAAGAATAACAGAAAACACAGATCTATCATTATGGTGAGAAACATTACTTTTGTAGCTGATGTCTTTTCCATTCCTCAATGTATGGAACAGAGTCCCCAAGCTACTAGAACACTTAGTAGTCTTATGGAAGGACATTCGAGCACAGCTGAACCAAGAGAGGCTCTTGATCTTGACTGTATGCCCTGCTATAATGTGAGATAAAGGTATGGGCCTTGGACCAGGTATCAGCTGCAGAGATGTCATCAAGAGGTACAATGGAAAAGAAAGCTGTTGATGAAGCTACAGATCTAGTACAATGGGCTTTGGAGGTGAAGGTAGTAATAAGCCCCTTTCTTGGTAAACATAAGATATACATTCAAACAAACCAATAGGAGAGACTAACTTGATACCACCTTTCCCATCTTGATAAGGGGTCAAGAAAAAAAGCTCAGTTTTTCTGAAGGCTTTTGTCGGATGTAAACAGAATCTTAATGAACAGTGAACATTTAGTAGAATAATGTGCATCCAACTTTATTCAAAATTTTGGAAAATACAGAAAGATTTATGAAATAGTTGACAGAAGATTCAAAAGTCACCTTTGGTAGAAAAAGAAGAGTTAGTTTCAAACACACACAGTGTCTACGAAAGACCATGTAAGAAAGTTTTGCAGACAAGGCAGTTCAGAATCCTCCCAGCAGAAGTAACAGCAACCAAGAATAGAATTTGCCATGATAAATTTTAAATCAACTTAGGCAATAGGTTCAAAAGGTAGGCTAGTTAGAGCTTGCTGGTAATATCCCAAGGGGATTGATCTCCAAACAGGGGCCGAACAGAGAAGTTACTCTAAGAAAGGCTTTGGATAGTCCTAATGATGCAATCTGCATGCAATTCTCACCAACGTGAAAGGAAGATATGGCTGCTAACTGTACTTTGATAGGTGGAATAGCTGGTACCATTCTGAAAACATAGGCAAGACACCAAGATTGCTGGAAGAAGAGCTTAAAAGGATAAAGACGGTTATCAACTACACAAATCGAGAACCTTTTTCATTTGCTTCTAAATATGTGTAGAAGGTTCCTGGGAAAAAGTTAGAATACAAACAGAAGATGAAAGTCTGGACTATCTATCAATCAGTGGAATTAGAGAAACCATATGGTCATCTTGAAGGAATGAATGCCTGGGTGAGAACACTCCACGGGTGAGTGTAGATCTGGAGCTGTGCCTAGCAACCAGGAAGGATGTACTAGATGAGGCCACAGGAAGGAAACCATACTTATCAAGGTCAGTAAGGGCTATGGGGATGACTGTAAACTTTTAAAAAGTTTTGGAATCAATGAGGATGACCAAAAGCTTTGGAATCAAAGGAATGAGAGGGAAAACATAAAGAAGTCCTGGGGCCCATCTGTGGGTCACAGCATCCCTCAGTGATTCTCCTCCTGGGGATCATTACAAAAACTTTGTGTGTGGTGGGAAATGCAAAGAGATCGCAGGCAAGGTCAGCCTCAATGGCTGAATATCTGCTCTGTGACTACTGGATTAACAGACCACTGGAGGAAGGATAGACTTGTTCAACCTGTCCACTAACACACTGGATTTCCTGGGATATGCACTGCTATTAGGAAGTAGTGAAAAGATATCGCCAATTGACACTCCTCTCATGGCCTCTTAACATGACGGATAAGATCTGGTTCCTCCCTGTTTGTCGATGTGCCAGACTACTGCCATGTTGTCTGGCTGGACATAAATCAATCTAAGGGAAGACAGACAGAGAGAGAGTCCTGAAAGCCTGCAGTGACAGGAGGACTGCTCTTATCTCTAAGACAGTGATGTGAAGACTGGCCTCTAATTGTAGCCATCCATTTTGGACAGCCTTTCCCAGACAGTGCCTCTCCCAAACCAAGTGGGTATAATCTTTTGTCACCATGGTTTGGGGAGGGGGGGGGAGTTTGAAAGGACATTCCTGTAAAACAAGTAGAGACTTCAACCACCATTGATGCGTTTGCAAATCTTTACCAAAGACACTTGGAAAGACATGGGTTGCTATCTTATCAACCACTAGAATACAAGAGTTTACTGTAGAACTCGATATAGTATATGGCACAGGGAAAAGTACAGTTTTGTACCTACCATAAATGTAGATGTCCGATAGGAATGCATCTGCAGTCCTTACAAATGGGTTGTCCTGTCGCCAGGCAGCCCTTCGGCCGGCCGGATTCCAAAGTCTGGGTCTGGCCTCGGCTGGTGTCGCACTTCACCCGACGTCATAGCTGCAGTTATTCGGGTATAAAGGCATCAGCCGACCCCATTTTCCTCAGTGTTACTTGCCCCAGATGCCAGATGCCCTCTTGGAAGGCTAAATTTGGATAAATGCCAATGATTCCAAATAGTAGAGAGCAAACATAAAAAATAAGCATGTATGTACATATATACAAACAAATACACCATAATAGATCCCCCCCAAGCTAGCTGAAGGCTGGCAAATACCCTAGAAGTACCTCAGAGGGGAAGGTGGTGAAAGCTGACTGCAGATGCATTCCTATCGGACATCTACATTTATGGTAGGTACAAAACTGTACTATGTCCTTCAAGGATGCATCTGCAGTCCTTACAAATGGGTAGAATACCATAGCTAAACAAGAGGAGGAGGAAAGAGTAGAGATTATGGTGTAGCTAGGATCCCTTGCAAAACAGCAGTGGCAAAACCTGCTCGGGATCTAGAGTATAAAGGTAAATTGTAATGCTTGGCAAATGTATGCACGGAGGTCCAAGTAGCAGCCTCTATAATGTCCTTGGTAGCCACTCGTAAGAAAGCTGTGGTAGTGGCTGTAGCCCTTGTGGAGTGAGGCCTGATGTTCTCTGGAGTTTTTCCATGGTAGGAGTAACAGAATCTAATGCAATTTCCTATCCATTTGGAGATTGTCTGTTTTGAAATTGGTTTTCCTTCCTTCCTGTGGCATATGCTACCAGAAGCTGGTCAGTTTTTCTATTGGACTTAGTCCTGTCCAGGTAGTAGCGTGAACTGTCTGTGTACATCCAAGGTATGCAAAGTCTTTCTCCCCTGTTCTGTGGGTTTGGGAAGAATGTAGGTAGGTGGATAGCCTGATTTAATGACACTCTGGATACCACCTTAGGCATAAATGTAGGATTTGTTCTCATGGACACTATCTTGATGGAAGATCAGGAAGGGTTGCACTGCCATTAATGCCTGTAGTTCAGAGACCCTTCTTGCTGAAGTTATTGCCAGCAGGAAAGCAGTCTTCCAGGATAAGTATTGTAATTCTGCTGTTGCTGCTGGCTCGAAGGAGGAGGAAGTGTCAATTTTTCTAGCACAAAGTTCAAGTCCCATGCTGGCAATGGTGGTTTCCTGGGAGGTTTTACATTTTTAATTCCTCCCAGAAACTGTCTGAGCAGGGGATGAGAGAAGACAGGAGGATCCAAGCTGTATTGTGCTGAAATAGCTGATGCATGTATCTTGATGGAAGAATAGGACAGGCCTGTGGAAGAGCTCTGCCAAGTACTCCAGGATGTTGGGCCATGTTTACCAGAGTCACATCTTCTCCCTTTGCAGTACTCCAAATGAGATATCTTTTCCATTTTGCTGCATAATTCTTTCTTGTTGAAGGTCTGCGAGCCTAGGATTATGTCTTTAACCCTTTGGGATAAATTTGGGTTAATTGCTGTTATGCAATGTTCCAGGCAGTTAGCTGCAGAGTTTTCAGGTTTGGATGCAGGATGTTGTAGTTGTTCTGTGTTAACAGTAATGGGACAGGGTAGTGTCCATATTTGTTCCCGAGACATGCTCCTCAGCAATGGGTACCAATGTTGTCTTGGCCAGTCTGGAGCTATCAGAATGATCCTTGGACGGTCCTCTTTGATCTTCAGAAGCACCTTGTGCATCAAAGGAAGTGGTGGAAATGCAGATGCTGTCAGGTTTTTCCAACTGAAAGATAGAGTCCACCTTCCAAGCAAGTGGTGGTACGTCCTTGTGCAGAATTTCTTTAGCTGGTGATTGAATGGGATGCAAACAAGTCTATTTGTGGTAATCCCCATTCCCTTGTGATGGCTTTGAAGATGTCCGGATGAAGCATCCATTCGTAAGCATCTGTGGTTGTTCTGCTTAATATGTCTGCTAGAATGTTTTCTTTTCCCGGTACAAAATTGCTTGTAACTGAATGTTGTAGCTCAGGGCCACATCCCATAGGTCCAGTGCCAGCCGGCATAGAGGATATGAATGGGTGCCTCCCTGTTTGTTGATGTACCACATAACTGTGGTGTTGTCTGTCCTTATCATCAACTGACCTTCTTGGAGAAATGGTCTGAATGACTGGATTGCCAATTTTACTGCCAGCATTTGCTTTAGATTTATGTGTAGGCGAGCTGGTCCGAGTCCATAAGCCTTGTATGCACTTGCCCTGCATGTGTGCCCCCAACCGAGGTCTGAGGCATCTGTCGTGATGGTTTGGCTTGGTTGGCTGTTGCAGAAGGGCAATCCTGTGTTTGATTGACAGGCCTGAGCCCACCAAAGGAACTCTTGTTTCAGGCATGGGATTATTGGGATTTTGGTTTCTAGGCTGTGCTTGTGTTGGGACCACAAATTCTTTAGGTACCACTGTAGCTTTCTCATATGCAGTCTGGCATGAGGGACCAGAATTATGCAGGATGCCATGAAGCCTAGAGCTTGCAGTACTTTTCTTGCAGTTAGGTGGTTCTGCTTTGTTAATGCCAAGAAGTAGAGAGGTAGTTGCTCTTTCTTTTCTGCAGTTAGGAATGCCATTTGTTTTGATGTGTCCAGCTCTGCACCCAGAAAGGTTATTCTTGGGATGGAATCAGCCTTGACTTTTTATATTGACTGTATATCCCAAGGCTTGCAGCAGGTAAATGACCTTTGTAGGTCTTCTGCTAGCTTGCTTTTGTTGTCCGCTTGTATCAGGCAGTCGCCCAGGTAGGGATAAATTTGGATTCTGAAGTCTGCAATGAGCAATTACTGATGCCAGGCATTTCGTGAACACTCTGGGCAGTAGATAAGCCAAAGGGCAATGCTGAAAATTGACAATGCTCTGATCCTGCAAGAAATCTGAGGTATCTTCTGCAAATTGGTCTTATGGGGACGTGCAGGTCTGCCTCCTTGAGATCTAGAGTTACCAGCCAAGACCCTTGCCCAGCATGGGAAGAAGCTGCTGTAGGGTCAGCATTTTGAATTTTGGAACAATAAGGAATGTGTTTAAAGCGGACAGGTCTAGAATGGGTCTCCATTTGTTTTCTTTTCTTGGTACCAGGAAGAGTCTGGAGTAAAATCCTTTCCTTGCTCCATAGATGGTACCTTTTCCACAGCTCTCATTCTTAATAGCTGAGATATTTGTTTTAGAGCTTCTGTCCTTTGAGTAGGTGGTAGGTTTGGCATTCCTCTCTTCCCTGGTAGAGTATGGAAATGGAACCTGTAACCTTGGTCTATAGTTTGCAAAATCCATTTTCCTTGTGATGCAAATGCCAGTTTTTGAGAATAAGGTTGTTTTCCGCCTAAGGGTGCTTCTAGTTGTTCCCTGGTAGGCGGTGCCACTGTCAAGTCACTGTGATTGAGTTGTTGTAGTGGTGGTGGCTGCGTCCGTGCCTCGCTGGTTGTTACCTTGCCACTGGCGCCCCTGTAGGCACCCCTGGATTGGTTTCTGCCTCTAACGCCTATTCCTGCCTCTCTGAGCCTTAGAGGAGGCGAAAGGACCAATTGGAGGCCAGTTCCTGCTAAACCTTGGACGTTGAACCTGTAAGAAATCTTTCACCGCTTGTACAGATTTCGCCTCTTCCATCTTTTAGCACCTGCTGAGCAGGGGAACCAAATAAATTGACCTTGTCCATGGGTGCATCCAAAAGTTTTGATTTGACATGGTCTGGTAATGCCTGTTCTTTTCAACCATGCATGTCTCCTGATAACTGTGCCAGTCATGGCTGATCTAAAGGAAGCCTCCAGTGCATCATAGCCACATTTAAAGAATGGTTACTAACCTGCTGTATGTTATGTACCATTTCCTGAACATATTTTTTATCTAAAGATTCTTCAGAGGACAGCTTTTTAGTTAACTGGTCAAGCATAAACTCTTGATATTGAATCATGTATGAAATTGGCAGTTCAAAGCCCTAGCTGACAAGGTAGCAGAAGTGTAAACTTTTACCCCATCTCTAAGGACCTGGAGTCCCTTTCAGAGGGGAGGGGGTTTTTAGCAGAAGTAGCAGCTACAGCTTTAGGGCCCTGGGCGATGGTTTCTGGATCTGCAAAAGGAGCCTTGTATAAATGGTGATGAGTGTCCGGGACCCTGTAGAACCTATCGGGCTTAGCAGGAGCCGGGTAATGAATCAGGAGCAGTGCAAGCATCATTAAACGATCATCTACAACAGAAAGAACTGGAGGTATAGCTAAAGGCCTATGTTGTGGCAAATGTAGAAAGGTTCTGCCTTTTCTGGAGTCTGGGAAATCTTGGCCCTGCCACTGAAATTGTTCCCTCATAGCATGCAAGGTTTCCCCAAATGAAAATTCTCAGGTGGAGAGGCTGAAGGAATGGACTCTTCAGCATCAGAGTCTCTGCTCTAGGTCTCCTTTCTGGAGGTGGGAGAGGACCTGTCTGGATGAGGCTGGGATCCACTTAATTAAAGAAATTAAATCCTCAGCCAAAGATAGCATATGAGAGCTAGTGCTGGGCCTGTGAGGGGGTTTGGCAGGCACAGATTTTGAAGCTTTGGCTGCTTTTAGCCCTGGCAAAGGCCTTAATAGACATGGCTGCAGGAGGCCCAGCAGCTCCACGTGCAGTGGGTTGGAAATATCCAGGGAATTGTGTCTGATAATTCCTGAGAAACCACAGAAGGCTGGATTTCAGAAGCAGATTCTACCAGGTTAGAGGAGGCCTCGGTAGAAGGCATGGTTTCGCTGAGAAAGAACCGCTTGCTCGTTTCGCCGAAACCGAGACACTGCAAGTTTGCTTAATCGCTGTTTCGCCGAGACCGCTGACCGCGAGTGTCGGTCCTTTTCTTTTCGCTTTTGAAATTTGCGCTTGTCGGAGGATCCGACGGCATAATGTAGGCAAAATCAGAGCCGAAAATTTGTTCAGCAAACTCCGACCCGCGCCTAAGCGTCCGGTCGGTTAAAAGAAGCGCAGGCTAGACAAGCTGCTACCACGTGGTCTGGGCCTAAGCAATGTATACAGTAGGAGTGGAAATCTTTATGAGGTATTTGTTTCCCCACAAGATAAACAGTTATTCACTTTCTCTGACATCGGGCTGAGGCAAGAAAGAGTCCCCAACGGGTACTTAGCTTTTAGAAGTCTTCGGCGTAGTATTCGTAGTAGTAATCTCTTGATCTAACCGACCGCACTTGCGAACAGCTTCTGCTTCGGGTGCCATGTGGCAAGAAAGACTGGGAAAATGGCGCCGGGCTGATGCCTTTATACCCGAATAACTGCAGCTATGACGCCGGGTGAAGTGCGACACCAGCCGAGGCCAGACCCAGACTTTGGAATCTGGCGACCAAGGCTGCCTGACGACAGGACAACCCATTTGTAAGGACTGCAGATGCATCCTTGAAGGACATCGGGTGATTCAAAGCTACCATGCTGGTGGCTTCTGACAGGACAAAATGGTTATGGCTTGATGGTGAATGGATATGATGCTTGCTTGGGAAAATTTTGCAATTTGAAGCCTTGTATCCAACTCAGTTCCTATGAATTCTAAAGACTGAAATGGACAACATTTGGACTTTGTTAGATTCACTGCAATGCCTAAGTTTGAACTCAGGTGCACAAGGAGTCCCTGGCTTGGATAAGATCATCACTGGTAGGGGCAGTGACGAGCCAGTTATCTAAGCAGGGGAACACCTGGAACCACTGCAGTCGGAGACAAGCTGATACTGCCATACATTTGAACAACTTGGGGGGCTGGGGTGAGACTGAAGGGCACAGCTCTGAACCAAGAAGGCTGGCTCCCCAGCCAGAAGGGAAGGTATTTCATAGCATCTCTATCTTATGTGGGAAAACGATCCTGGAAGATCTTTCGGCACATTAAGTCACACTCTCTCTCTCAAAAGAGGGAAAAAGACTGTACTGTGACCATCTGGAATTTCGTTTTTCACAAATCTGTTCAAGTAATAACTCAGGTCCATAATTGGCCATAGGACCCCCACTTTTCTTTGGCACTAAAATGAGCCTTGAGTAAATTCCAAACCCTCTTTGGTTTGGTGCGACCTCTTGGATGACTCGGTTGTTTAGAAGTTTCATACTATCAATGCTGCCACCTCCCTTTGAAACAGTGGAACATCGGGACATCTTCTTGGGTTAAGGGTGTGACGATGTAAATGAATAAACAAGCCTCTGGTTATTATCTTCTGCATCCATTTGTCTTGACCGATGGTAGTCTAGGTTGCTGGATGCAAAGATAAGGCCCCACACCCTGCCAACTGCCTCCAGGGTGCAGTAGTTGGGCAACTGCTTAGGAGCAGTGAAAAGGTTTCTTGAAGAAAGGGCCTCTTAAGCCTCAAGTCTGCAGACCACATCTGCCACTAAGCAATGTCCACTAGAAGAGCTCCACCCTCTGCTGCGGGGGCTCTGTCTCCAGAAGTGTCAGGTGAAAAACCGGATTTGCAGAACCAAATTTTCTTATCACATTTTGATTTCTGGAAAAGATCCTGAGGAGTGGAAAATTGATCCCTGAAGCAGAAAAGTACAGTTTTGTACCTACCATAAATGCAGATGTTCGAGTGTATACCCTGCTGCAGTCATCACACTTGGGTTTTCCTGTCGTCAGGTGGTCCCGCAGTCGGCCCGAATTCCAAAGTCTTGGTCCAGCGTCTGTTGATGTCGCTTCTTCCCTGACGTCAGTGCGTCAGGGGTATAACAAGAGGCATCTGCCGCCATTTTCTTCAGTTTTTCTTGCCCCAGATGTCAGGTGCCCCCAAAAGGAGGTCAGTAGATAGTACCAATAATAAAAGCTTAGCACAAACAAAACATCCCTCCAGCTATAAGCAAATACGCCACAAAGGTTGTATCAGATTTTAAAGTATTGAAAGGCTTTAGTTAGGTCAGAGGGGATGGAGGGAGGGTATTCTGACTGCAGTAGGGTATACACTCGAACATCTACATTTATGGTAGGTACATAACTGTACTATGTTCATCGTGTTACCCTGCTGCAGTCATCACACTTGGGTAAAATCTCAAAGCTAAGGATGGGAGGTGGATGGGAGGTGGAGTCAAACAGGGTTAGAGGAGGCTAGAAGGCCCTGCAAGACTGCAGTGGCGAAGCCAGCTCTAGTCTTAAGAGTAAAGTGGTAAGTGATGGTGTTTGGTGAAGGTGTGTACTGAACTCCAAATTGCAGCTTCCAGAATATCCTTGGTTGGCACCCCCCTGAAGAAGGCTGTAGATGTAGCTGCTGCCCTGGTAGAGTGGGTCTTATGCTAGCAGGAACTGGTTTTCCATGGCGGGTGTAGCAAAAACGTACGCAATGTCCTATCCATTTGGAAATGGTCTGTTTTGAGATAGCCTTTCCTTGTGATGCTGTAGCATAGGATACAAAAAAGCTGGTCAGATTTTCCAAAACCTTAGTTTTATCCAAGTAGTAACGAGTTGCCTGTGAATGTCCAAGGAGTGCAGGAGTCTTTCTCCTTTGTTCTGTGGATTTGGAAAGAAGGTGGGTAAATGGATGGTTTGATTTAAAGCCACACTGGATACCACTTTAGGCATAAAGGAGGGGTTAGTTCAGAGAAACTCTGTCTTAATGAAAATGAGGAAAGGCTCTACTGCCATTAGTGCCTGAAGCTCTGAGACTCTTCTTGGCTGAAGTAATTGCTAGCAGCAGGGCAGTCTTCCATGATATAAACTTTTAAGTCAGCTGAGAAAGCTGGTTCAAAAGGAGGTAGCGAAGTTTTTCCAGAACAAAATTGAGGCCCAGGTTGGTGTTGGTGCTCTCCTGGGAGGCCTAATGTTTTTGGTCCCTCTGTGTTACTGCCTTAGAAGTGGATGTGAAAGTAAGTGAGGATCCGTGTTGTAGTGAGCTGAAATAGCTGAGGCATGGATTTTAATAGATGAAAAAGAAAGCCCTTTGTGTATCATCTCAGTTAAATATTGTAGAATCTGAGGTATGTCTGGCTGAAGGGTATTTTGGCATTTAGCTTGGTTCCAGGTGCAAAATTTTTCATTTGTCTGAGTAGGCTTTCCTGGTGCTGGGCCTCCTGGCTTCCAGAATAACATCCATAACAGCTTGTGAAAGAGGAGCTGCCTGGTTGCTTAGGTGATTTGCCATGCAGCCAAATTTAAGGTTTTGAGCTGGCTGTGTAGAATCTGACTGTCTTGCTGTGTGAGCAGATGAGCACTTTGTGGTAAAATCCATGGTGGGCCCTGGGCCATATTCCTTAATAGTGGGTACCAGTGATGGCGTGACCAGTCTGGGGCAATGAGTATCATTCGGCATCTGTCCATCCTGACTTTCAGCAGCACCTTTGTGAGAAGGGGCAATGGAGGGAAGGCATATACTGTCAGCTTTTTTTCCAACTGAATGAGAGTGGCCCACTTCCCAAGCTTGATGGTGAAATGTCCTTGTACAAAATTTTGTTAGCTGGTAGTTTTGGGGGCTGGCAAACAGGTCTATGTCTGGGTGCCCCCATTTTTGAGTTTTCATTGCAAATACTTGTGGATCCAGTTTCCACCGTGGGGATCCATGATGTTTCTGCTTAGGTCGTCTGCCAATGTGTTCTTTTTTCCTGGCAGGAATTGAGCTTGTAATTGAACTTGGTAAGCCAGTGCTGTGTTCCACAAGGTCATTGCTTGCCTGCATAGAGGGTAGGAGTGTGTACCCCCTTGTTTGTTTATGTACCACATTACTGTGGCGTTGTCCGTCCCTATTGTAAGCTGTCCTGGATGTAAGAGGTCCTTGAAGGCTGTCAGGGCATTCTGTACAGCTAGCATTTTTTTTTATTGATGTGCAGATTCCTTTGCTCTGCAGTTCATATGCCTTGAACGCACTGTCCTGCCATGTGTGTCCCCCAGGCATAGTCCCATGCATCTGTTGTCATAGTTTGCCTGGCTGGGGTAAGGTGAAAGGCTGACCTTTGTTGAGGTGACATGCCTGTGACCACCACAGAAACTCCTGTTGAAGGCTGGAAATGAGAGGTATCATTGTGTCCAAGCTGTGGCTGTGTTAAGTCCATAATGCTTTTAGGTACCATTGTAATTTCCTCATATGCAGTTTTGCAAATGGTATTAGTAGTATGCAAGATGCCATGAAGCCCAAGGCCTGCAGAATTTTTCTTGCAGGGAGTTTGGTATTTGCTGCCATTGTTTTGAAGTATTGAGTCAGTTGTAGTTGTTGTTCTGGCCAGATAAGCCATCTGGGCCGTTGTATTCAAGCTGGCACCCAGGAATGTCATATTTTGTGAGGGCACTAGTTTTGAATTCTTTTCGCTCACTATGTACCCTAGGACAACTTAGAAGGTGTTTTACAAAAGCCAGATGTTGTAAGAGAATGTCCTTGCTTTCTGCTTGGATGAGGCAGTCATCTGGGTATGGGTATATTTGAATTCCTCTTGTCTGCAGTATGCAATTACTGGTGCCAGGCATTTTGTGAAGACCCTGGGCACAGTAGATAAGCCAAAGGGCAGTGCAGAGAATTGGTAATGGGTTGAACTTGCAATGAAACGGAGGTATCTTCTGCAATTTTGTCTGATAGGGACATGCAGGTATGCCTCCTTGAGGTCCAATTTACTAGCCATGCTTTCTTGCCCAACATGCGTAGAAGCTGTAGTGTTAGCATCTTGAATTCGCGTACTTGCAACAAGGTGTTTAGAATTGAAAGGTCCAGAATGGGTCTCCAAGCATTGTCCTTCTGGGACCACAAAGAGCCTTGAGTAAAACTTGGCCTTGCTCCCTGTGTAGATACCAGTTGAATGGCTCTCATGTCCAAGAGAGCTGTAATTTGTTTTGTGCCTCTGCCCATTGATTTTGTGGCAGGTTTGGCATTCATTTTATCCTTGGCAAGGTGTGGAAATGGAATCTGTATCCATGTGAGATAATGTCTACGACCCATTTGTCCTTTTGTGACGATGACAGTTGTCTGTAAAAGTGCTACTTTTCCTCCCAAGGGAGCTGCCAAGAGAGTTTTGCTTGGCAGTTTGAGGTTTAAGTCATTGTGTTTGCTCCTCTAGTAGTTTGGGACCTGTCTTCTCCTCCCTTCTGTGTTGCAGTGCCCCATTGTCGAGGGTTTGTAAGGGATTTGAGCTTGTCCTCTGCCCCTTGGCTTTATTTACCCCTCTGTGGTCTGTCGAAGCTGGAAAGGACACATTTTGTTGGCCAATTTCTGCTGAAGCGCTGTACCTGTAAGAAATCTTTGACCGCCTGCATAGATTTTGCCTTTATCCTCCATTTTCTTTAAAACCTCTTCTGCTTTAACCTCAAATAGGACATCCTGCTGTAAGGGTGCATCTAGTAACTTTGTTTAACATGATCAGGCAGAGTTTGTTCCTTTAACCAAGCATGCCTAACGATAACAGACCCAGTAAACGAGCTGCTCTTACAGGAAGCTTCCCAAGGAATCAAATCCACATTGTAAAGTATGTTTGCCCACCTGTTCAGCTGCATGCAACAGATCCTGCATTTCCTTTTGAATTCAGACTGTTGAGGTTGCGTGGCTCATCTTTTGTTTTATTTGAGACATTAGGGAATTGCTGGTATTTAAGCATGTGAAATTGACAATTTAGTGCTCTCACTATGGTTAGCTAGAGTAGCTGATGTGTAAACCTTCTTCCCCACCCATCTAGTGCTCTGGTGTCCCTTTCAGAGGGTACAGGATTTTAGCCATAGAAGCCTTAGCTCCCTTTGGGACCCTGGGAGATTGTCTCTGGATCAGCAACAGGGTTTTTTGTAAAGGAATTCTGTGTGAGTCGTGGGTGCCACCTATAGTATCTATCTGGTTTGGCTGGAGCAGGAGGCAGAGAATCTGGATTTAAACTAGATTCTAAGTGTAAAACATCATCCACAATGCTCTAAACCTGGGGGAGATAGCAGTAAAAGTGGTCTGTGCTGGGGGAGTAAAAGAACCTCTGAGCCTTTTCTTTGAGTTGAGTAGTCCTGACCTTCCCAGTGGAAATGTTCCCTCATGGTATGTAAGGTTTCCCCAAAGGAAAAGTCTTCAGGGGGGGAGAAGCTGAGGGAATGGAATCCTCAGCATCAAAGCAAATCTCTAAGGGAAAGGAGTAACTTATTCCCTGTAGAGGCAAGAGGAGCCTGAGGAAAGTTAGACACTTGATCAGAGGGAGGCATAATCCTCCTCTTGTTCATAGGCCTCTTTGTCGAGGGGGGGTTTGGGAACCCCGATTGGGAAAGAAACCAAATCTTCAGCCATTTAAGCATCTGTTTCTTTAGGCATGGGGCCTTGAACTGGAGACCGAAGCTGCAGTCTTTTTTGGTTTTAGAGAGTCTTTAAGCTTGGGCAAAAGATTTTATGGTGAGAGTAGTCGGTCTGAAGACATCTTTCCTGAAACTGAAGGTGTTTCTACAGCACCTAATTTCCACCATACTGCAAATGTCGCTTATAGGGCCTAAAGAAAAAATGGCTGCGCCGGCATCAGAACTCGCCAGAGAATCTGAAGCGGTCTGGGGTTCCACCCTGGCGTAGCCAGGGCCGCGTGAGGCCTCACTGAAAACCGTGAACAGGCGCCAACGCCAGCCGAGGCCCCTGAGTCTGGCTTGGATCTAGGCTGCCTGTCTTTATCTTTTGGCGCTTTTATGCACGCCGGGTAGTCGTCCGTTCGACGAAGCATAGTGTGTAAAGCCTACATTTCCCATCAAGTAGTGAAAAGGCAAATCAAAGCTGCCGCTTTATAGTTCGGGCTTATTGAACCTAGCACAAACCGACAACCAGTGACGCCGTGGTCTGGGCCTAGGCAAGGTATACACAAGAGTGCGAAAGTCCTTGCGAGGTATTTGCTTCCCACAAGAAATACAATTGTTAACTTTTATGACATTGGTCTGAGCAAGAAAAGTTTCAACGGGGTACTTAGCTTCATTGAAGACTTCGATCTGAAATCTCGACTTCGAAAATCTCAGTGAGTCGGCCGACCGGCACTTGCGAACTCGCTTCTGCTTCGGCACCACGTGGCTGCGGGTAAGAGAAAGACCGGAGAAAATGGCGTCGATGCTCTTATATACCTCCCTGGCGCACTGATGTCAGGGAAGAAGTGACAGCAACCAACGCCCGGGCCACACCATATGCGGACCGCCTGACGACAGGATAACCCAAGTGTGATGACTGCAGGCAGGGTAACATGATGAACATCGGATATTTCTTCTTCATCACTTCTAGACATTGTGCCCCTTCTCTTTAGGACCAAAAGTGAAGTGTTAATCTGTCATAAGGGGCATCTACAAAGGATGTCTTTAAAATGTTACACAAAGTCGTAGAGAGCTTCATCCAAGTTAATGCTTGTAATGGATATGCCTGTGGGGCGTTTCTGGGATACACCCTGTATCATGTCAATGACGGGACGATGCATGCTACAGATATCAGACAATTACTTCTGGGTAGGTAGCTGGGCAGCAATGGCCTTTCTTGATACAAAAGCAAGGTCCCTAGGAGAGATTTGGAGATGATCTTGATCAAATCTCTCCCTGAAAAAGTGTAACATGCCAAATAATTCATTCCCTCACCGAGAAAGTTGTTGAGGTGTAGACTTACTTCCCAAATCTTTCCAATACACAACATCCCCTGTTCAGTGGATAGACAGAGGAACTTCTCTGCTAGTAACCTTTTGGGGCTAACACCACTACAATGAAATTCATGGCTGGACACTTGCTCCAATGGGGATGATCCTTGGGAGTGACCAGGGAACTTCTACCTGGTTTCTTAGGGATGGGTTCAACTGGTTTTCTGGTTCCTTCCATAACCCATTTTGTAGAGATCAAGTGTCTATGATCTCTCTGCAAGCCGAAGGCCAACAATTGTGTAAAATCTTATCATAATCTATAGATGCCCCTTCTTCTATGTTGCAGTATTCTTTACATGGTAGTATTCTGCTACCGACCGGCTGACATCCGCTTGTATACAAACGCCTAAGCCATTGCCTGTACCGGTGGACATCGCACGAGGTCTTGTGAATGTCAGCCAGTACACGAGGGCCTTCTGCATGTACAACCTCAGAATAAAAGTAGCTCCTCATGAGGGAAAAAACTCTAAAGGGAGACCCAGGAGATAGTCATCCACACAATGTGCAAAATGGAGGGGAAGGGTAGGGATAGAATACTGCAACATAGAAGGCGAAGGACATCTATAGTTATGGTAAGATTTGCTACACAACCATTCTATGTCCCTACTATTCAACATGCGTATTCTTTACATATGGGAGAGTGCAAAAGCTGAAAGGGAACCCAGTGAGGTGGAAAACAGGAGAGATAAAGCAGAAACAGAAACATTTACACAAATCCATGCAGGATTGCTCTGGCAAACCCTGCTCTGGCCATAGAAATATAATTAAACTTGTAATGTTTTGTAAAGGTATGAATAGAACACCATGGCAGCTTCCTTAAAATGGATTGAGTATCCAAACCCTTGAAGATGCCAAGCAGATCTAGTGGAGGAAGAGGATAAGGATTTCCCATGAAAATGATATAGCAAAACACAAATGGCTTTAGAAATCCATGAAGAGATAGTTTGTTTAGGAAAATGCACAAGCACATTGCCCTGATGGAAGGACACAAAATCAATCAGATTTCTGATATGACTTTGTTTTGTCAAGACAGAATCCAAGCTTGTCTAATATGCACATCTAGGGAATATTAAAATTTCTCACCAGGGAGATTATGGAGATGGGGTAAAAAAGTAGGCAATTGGATAGTTTGATTTAAGGAAAGATTGTTAACCACTTTAGGCATAAAGATCGATCGGTTCTCAAAGAAACTCTGTCCTTAAGTGGAAAACTAGGAATGGTGGTGAAGCCATTAATGCCTGGATCCTCAGAAACCCCTTCTGGCAGAGGTAAGAAGCGCTACCAAAAGTACTGCTTTCAAAAGTACAAAACTTTACAGAAGTAGAGGCAGTTGGTTCAAAGGGGCCTCTGAATGAACTTTCTTCAGGACAAAATTTTAAGGTCCCAAGGAAAAGGAACTGATTTCCGGAGGATCTATGTGTAGGACATCTTGTTTAACCTCCAGCCTGGAAGCCAATGGAGGAAAAAAGAGCAGTGTGCAAGCAGATTAAAGGCAGAACAGTGGCCTTAATAGAAGAATAAGAAAGACCACTGTTAAGGAACTCAAGACATTGGTTACGATACCACACCACCAAAGGAATATCTCCGCCGTGCAAAAGGGTCCTTTTCCTTTGCGTACAAGACAGAAAAATCGATCCACTTTGGAAATGTTAAGACGTCCTAGTATTGGGTTGCCCATGGCTTCCTGCAAAATCCTGAGCACGCACTTAGAAAAAGACTTTAAAAAGGAATCAAAAATTGATCACCGGCATAAATGTCAAGTAAAGAATTGACAGCTGTGGGAGAAATCTAGAGATCCCTTGTCCTAAGTAAGTAGGTCCATCCAGTGAGGTAACTTGTAGTGATGGCCCTTGGCTAAATGCAGAAAAAGAGGAAACCAAAGCTGCCTTGGCTAAAAGGGGAGTCACTAACAAGACTTTTTGGTTTCTCCTGTTAAATTTTCAACAGGACTTTCTGGAATTCAACGGAAAAGGGAGGAATGTATAAAGAAACATCCCCTTCCATGAGGATGATAGGATGTCTACCTTCCAAGCCTGAGGATGAGTTACCCTGGCACAAAAAAGAGGAAGTTGTCTGTTCTGAGTGAATTAGATCCAGAACACATCCCTGTGAAGCATCCACTGTGGGATGATGTCATGATCTGCTTTAATGCATCTGCCACCGAAGTTTTGAGTTGAAGGGAAGGTAGACTGCATGCAGTAAGACCACCGCTCTTTAGTACTGAATAGACAGCCTTATGCCTGATGGTTAAACGCACACAGAATATAAGATTTTTGTGCCCCCATGCATGTTTATGTACCAAAGGGACTGTAGTGCTGTCTGTGAGGATCTTGAGGGTCCTGGAAGGAAACATATGGGTGAAAGGTCTGTAGGGCTAAAGTCACTGCCCTCATTTCCTGATCCTGATGTGTTCTTTCCTCTGAGAGGGGGACCAAAGCTACTGCTGAACTTTTGTAGTGGAAGCAAAGGCTGCCCCCATCCCAAGTCTGAGGGCATCAGCAAAAAAGTTCCTGTAACTGGTTGAGGAATATGGAAGGCAAACCCAGGATTCAGGACTGAGTTGCTGCATCCACCAACCTAATTCTACTTTCAAACAGGGAAGAAGAGGAATGGCAGTCTTCAAGGGATGAACATGCTGAGACCAGACTGTTTTCAGAAACCACTGGAACTTCCTCAGCATAAGGAGGTTTTTCAAAAGGCAACATGGGAAATGTAGAGGCCATGAACCCAAAGACATCTCAGAAGCTCTCTCTGCAGTGATGGAGGAAAGATGGAAGTGGATTCCATGAAAGCTATGAGAGACAGAGCTTTCTGAAAGAAGAATACCATCAAGTCTGTCCTGACCCTAGAAAAAATGAGATCTTGACTAGGTGATGGAGCGATCTTTGAAATTTATTACAACCCCAAGCCATGCAGAAAAGGAATAGCTAGGTTTAGGTGTTGAGGCAGAAGACCTGGACTGCTGGCCGAAAAGCAGGTCATCCCAGGTAAAGGTAAACTTCAATAGCCTTTAATCTTAGGAAAGCAATGGCTGGGACTAGACACACTGTGAAGACCCTTGGGAGCAGTGGAAAGACCAAAAGGCAAGGCAGACAACTGAAAGTGCCAGAGAACCCACCCCAAAACGCAAGAACATCCTGGAAGTGAGAGGGCTTAACAGGAATATGCAGATAAGTGTTCCTTGAGACGCAAGCCGCACAAGAAATGCCTGAGGAGGAACCAGGGGAGAAGAGGACTGTAGGGATAGTATATCACTGGAAAGAAGGCAATTCACCAGGAAGGTATTCAATTTAGAGAGCTTTCTCCAAAATGGGTCTGCTAGGACAGTCTTTTATTGGAACCAAGAACATCCTGGAATAAAAATCCCCTTCCCTTGCTGAATCTTAAAGGGACAGCCAACGAATGGTGCCCTGGAAAGAAATCTAAGTTAGTTGGGGCAGCTGAGTGAAACAGGATGCAGTTGATCTGAGGGAGGTTGAGGAATCCCAGAAAGGGAAAAGACTCTCAGGTCAGCTTGAAGTAAACTGCTTTTGAATAATGGCCTCATCACCCAAGAATCATGTCAGGCTCCTGCCACGTCCATCAAGAGACCAAATCAATTAACTCATCAGTGGACAGAATCAAAGGCCAAAGGCCTCCAGGAAGACCTACTCCTCTTGGGAAGGATCATCAGGGGACCAACCACCCCTTTGTTTTTGGAGTTCTAAGATGTCTCCAAATGAGACATCGCCGGGTGGTGATCTAGGGGACCCTTCCTCTTCAAAGTCACTATCTTCTCTGTGATAGATTCTTGCAGAGAGAATAACTGCCTCCTTTTACACTTCCTCTGCCTAGGAATTTCTTCAGTGTGAGCTCTGGAAAAGTCTCAAAAGGGATTACTGTGCCCTGCTGGACGGTCCGGAGACTGGTTTGGCCTGGCTGTCCCAGTGGCACAGCTGACTGAGGCTCTGGACGCACAGTCAAATGGAAATGGGTAGTCAGAGTCAAAGAGGGAAGAGAAGTCCAAACTCTGGGAAAAGAGAAAGCTCTCTCCACTACCACATATGCAGAAAGCCTTGGGGAAAAGGTCACTGACAGACCTGATAAGGCATGCTTATTGGCCGTCGGCTCCTTCCATACCAAAGACAAACTACTCAAGGAAGGAGTCTGAGCCAAGCTGTCTAGTGCTAAAACTCCAAAAGGCAGAGATAGCTCCGACAGCTTCGGAGTCTACTCCAACACCATGGAGCCGACGCTACGCCTCCAAGAGTCATCCAGCTCCAAAGTGCTTGGTGCCAGACTACTCAGAGAAATCATCAGAGTGGAAGATTCCAACATCTTCAGATCCAATACGGATGAAACCAGGACTTTCAGATCTGATGGCTCTGAATCCAAAGGTCTGATCGGACAAGGAGTCAGCAATGGAGGAGTAGTACTGACAAGGGTCCCAGGACCCGAAGGGGTCAGAGCCAGAACTACCACTTCAATCTGCATCCTGAAACTTCCTCATCATTCTGTCCACATCAGCTTTTGACAGACTCTTGGAAGACAGAATGAATGAGGCTGTGGAAGATGGTCATGAATGGCATCTCGGCGACTGTTCCAAAAAGGGAGAGGGAAGCCAAGAAGAGATCCGATCCAGCAAAAGTTGAGGACACCGGATCAAAGAGATTTTTCCCATCTAGGCCTCAGATCTGAAGTGGTCAGATCTGATATTTTGCTACTTTGACTGAGAATTCAGATACTGGTGCCATAAAGGTAGACTGATATGAAGATCTTTTTCTTGAGCCTTTAGAGACAAAAATCTCCCTTTTTATCAACTCCTTTGGGGGTTTGAGCAAAAGCGGCTATCAGAGCAGCCTTGGAGTGTAACAAACCCCTAAGAATTAACTTATTATTCCTGTCTATCAAGGTCCATGAATTAAAATGCTCTAAATGTCTGACCATCAGAATCAAGATGAGATGGGCCAAAGCAAAAGACACACTTAGAGTGTGCGTCTGAATTTGGAATTTTATGGCTGCAAGCCACAAACTTTTTGACACCTGAAGATTTCTCAGACTTAGTTGTTTTCCCTGCTGAACTTAAAAAAAAATAAATTTATTTTTAATTTATATACGCATTAGAAAAGGAAGGGGAAAAGAAAAACAAATACCAACAATTGCAATAGAGGTACTGAAAAGTATGAAAGAAGCACCAACAATGGTATTTAAAAAATACTCAGAGTACAAAGGAATATAACATTTTACCTTTAAAGATATAAGTACTATAAAAAAAAGGTAGGAAGGGCAATAAGTGTATAACAAGAAATAATTCTAACACACTAATAATATAATGCTCGCTTGAGAGTTATCAGCAACCACGTTCGTATGCTAAGGCGGCAAACGAGATCTGAGGTGTGTTAGGTGACTAGGGCATTATGGGTAAATGAGAAGCTTGAGAGTTTCTGTGTTCCACAAGTTGGAAGAAGTGGCAGAGTTAGATTAGAAGATCGGATCAGAACCCAATAGCTGAGTAATGAATGAAAATGATATCAGATCATCTGGTTTTGATATGAGTTCTCTAGGAGCCAAGGCAGAGTCAGCCAGAGCGGTCTGACATTTAGAATGCCAAATATCATACTGTACATGGAAAAAGGAAGGAGGGTGGGAAGTTGATAAAGAATAACAGAAAACACAGATCTATCATTATGGTGAGAAACATTACTTTTGTAGCTGATGTCTTTTCCAGCCATTCCTCAATGTATGGAACAGAGTCCCCAAGCTACTAGAACACTTAGTAGTCTTATGGAAGGACATTCCGGAGCACAGCTGAACCAAGAGAGGCTCTTGATCTTGACTGTATGCCCCGTTTATAATGTGAGATAAAGGTATGGGCCTTGGACCAGGTATCAGCTGCAGAGATGTCATCAAGAGGTACAATGGAAAAGAAAGCTGTTGATGAAGCTACAGATCTAGTACAATGGGCTTTTGGAGGTGAAGGTAGTAATAAGCCCCTTTCTTGGTAAACATAAGATATACATTCAAACAACCAATAGGAGAGACTAACTTTGGATACCACCTTTCCCATCTTGATAAGGGGTCAAGAAAAAAAGCTCAGTTTTTCTGAAGGCTTTTGTCGGATGTAAACAGAATCTTAATGAACAGTGAACATTTAGTAGAATAATGTGCATCCAACTTTATTCGAAAATTTTGGAAAAATACAGAAAGATTTATGAAATAGTTGACAGAAGATTCAAAAGTCACCTTTGGTAGAAAAGAAGAGTTAGTTTTCAAACACACACAGTGTCTACGAAAGACCATGTAAGAAAGTTTTGCAGACAAGGCGTGAAGTTCAGAATCCTCCTAGCAGAAGTAACAGCAACCAAGAATAGAATTTGCCATGATAAATTTTAAATCAACTTAGGCAATAGGTTCAAAAGGTAGGCTAGTTAGAGCTTGCTGGTAATATCCCAAGGGGGATTGGATCTCCAAACAGGGGCCGTAACAGAGAAGTTACTCTAAGAAAGGCTTTGGATAGTCCTAATGATGCAATCTGCATGCAATTCTCACCAACGTGAAAGGAAGATATGGCTGCTAACTGTACTTTGATAGGTGGAATAGCTGGTACCATTCTGAAAAACATAGGCAAGACACCAAGATTGCTGGAAGAAGAGCTTAAAAAGGATAAAGACGGTTATCAACTACACAAATCGAGAACCTTTTTCATTTGCTTCTCTAAATATGTGTAGAAGGTTCCTGGGAAAAAGTTAGAATACAAACAGAAGATGAAAGTCTGGACTATCTATCAATCAGTGGAATTAGAGAAACCATATGGTCATCTTGAAGGAATGAATGCCTGGGTGAGAACACTCCGACGGGTGAGTGTAGATCTGGAGCTGTGCCTAGCAACCAGGAAGGATGTACTAGATGAGGCCACAGGAAGGGAAACCATACTTATCAAGGTCAGTAAGGGGCTATGGGGATGACTGTAAACTTTTAAAAAGTTTTGGAATCAATGAGGATGACCGTAAAAGCTTTGGAATCAAAGGAATGAGAGGGAAAACATAAAGAAGTCCTGGGGCCCATCTGTGGGTCACAGCATCCCTCAGTGATTCTCCCTCCTGGGGGATCATTACAAAAAACTTTGTGTGGTGGGGAAATGCAAAGAGATCGCAGCAAGGTCAGCCTCAATGGCTGAATATCTGCTCTGTGACTACTGGATTAACAGACCACTCGGGAGGAAGGATAGACTTGTTCAACCTGTCCACTAACACACTGGATTTCCCTGGGATATGCACTGCTATTAGGAAGTAGTGAAAAGATATCGCCAATTGACACTCTCTCATGGCCTCTTAACATGACGGATAAGATCTGGTTCCTCCCTGTTTGTCGATGTGCCAGACTACTGCCATGTTGTCTGGCTGGACATAAATCAATCTAAGGGAAGACAGACAGAGAGAGAGTCCTGAAAGCCTGCAGTGACAGGAGGACTGTTCTTATCTCTAAGACAGTGATGTGAAGACTGGCCTCTAATTGTAGCCATCCATTTTGGACAGCCTTTCCCAGACAGTGCCTCTCCCCTAAACCAAGTGGGTATAATCTTTTGTCACCATGGTTTGGGGAGGGGGGGGGAGTTTGAAAGGACATTCCTGTAAAACAAGTAGAGACTTCAACCACCATTGGATGCGTTTTGCAAATCTTTACCAAAGACACTTGGAAAGACATGGGTTGCTATCTTATCAACCACTAGAATACAAGAGTTTACTGTAGAACTCGTATATAGTATATGGCACAGGGAAAAGTACAGTTTTGTACCTACCATAAATGTAGATGTCCGATAGGAATGCATCTGCAGTCCTTACAAATGGGTTGTCCTGTCGTCAGGCAGCCCTTCGGTCGGCCGGATTCCAAAGTCTGGGTCTGGCCTCGGCTGGTGTCGCACTTCACCCGACGTCATAGCTGCAGTTATTCGGGTATAAAGGCATCAGCCGACCCCATTTTCCTCAGTGTTACTTGCCCCAGATGCCAGATGCCCTCTTGGAAGGCTAAATTTGGATAAATGCCAATGATTCCAAATAGTAGAGAGCAAACATAAAAAATAAGCATGTATGTACATATATACAAACAAATACACCATAATAGATCCCCCCCAAGCTAGCTGAAGGCTGGCAAATACCCTAGAAGTACCTCAGAGGGGAAGGTGGGTGGGTAAGCCTGACTGCAGATGCATTCCTATCGGACATCTACATTTATGGTAGGTACAAAACTGTACTATGTCCTTCAAGGATGCATCTGCAGTCCTTACAAAATGGGTAGAATACCATAGCTAAACAAGAGGAGGAGGAAAGAGTAGAGATTATGGTGTAGCTAGGATCCCTTGCAAAACAGCAGTGGCAAAACCTGCTCGGGATCTAGAGTATAAAGGTAAATTGTAATGCTTGGCAAATGTATGCACGGAGGTCCAAGTAGCAGCCTCTATAATGTCCTTGGTAGCCACTCCTCGTAAGAAAGCTGTGGTAGTGGCTGTAGCCCTTGTGGAGTGAGGCCTGATGTTCTCTGGAGTTTTCTTTCCATGGTAGGAGTAACAGAATCTAATGCAATTTCCTATCCATTTGGAGATTGTCTGTTTTGAAATTGGTTTTCCTTCCTTTCCTGTGGCATATGCTACCAGAAGCTGGTCAGTTTTTCTATTGGACTTAGTCCTGTCCAGGTAGTAGCGTAACTGTCTGTGTACATCCAAGGTATGCAAAGTCTTTCTCCCTGTTCTGTGGGTTTGGGAAGAATGTAGGTAGGTGGATAGCCTGATTTAATGACACTCTGGATACCACCTTAGGCATAAATGTAGGATTTGTTCTCATGGACACTATCTTGATGGAAGATCAGGAAGGGTTGCACTGCCATTAATGCCTGTAGTTCAGAGACCCTTCTTGCTGAAGTTATTGCCAGCAGGAAAGCAGTCTTCCAGGATAAGTATTGTAATTCTGCTGTTGCTGCTGGCTCGAAAGGAGGAAGTGTCAATTTTTCTAGCACAAAGTTCAAGTCCCATGCTGGCAATGGTGGTTTCCTGGGAGGTTTTACATTTTGATTCCTCTCAGAAACTGTCTGAGCAGGGGATGAGAGAAGACAGGAGGATCCAAGCTGTATTGTGCTGAAATAGCTGATGCATGTATCTTGATGGAAGAATAGGACAGGCCTGTGTGGAAGAGCTCTGCCAAGTACTCCAGGATGTTGGCCATGTTTACCAGAGTCACATCTTCTCCTTTGCAGTACTCCAAATGAGATATCTTTTCCATTTTGCTGCATAATTCTTTCTTGTTGAAGGTCTGCGAGCCTCCAGGATTATGTCTTTAACCCTTTGGGATAAATTTGGGTTAATTGCTGTTATGCAATGTTCCAGGCAGTTAGCTGCAGAGTTTTCAGGTTTGGATGCAGGATGTTGTAGTTGTTCTGTGTTAACAGTAATGGGATCAGGGTAGTGTCCATATTTGTTCCCGAGACATGCTCCTCAGCAATGGGTACCAATGTTGTCTTGGCCAGTCTGGAGCTATCAGAATGATCCTTGGACGGTCCTCTTTGATCTTCAGAAGCACCTTGTGCATCAAAGGAAGTGGTGGAAATGCATATGCTGTCAGGTTTTTCCAACTGAAAGATAGGGAGTCCACCTTCCAAGCAAGTGGGTGGTACGTCCTTGTGCAGAATTTCTTTAGCTGGTGATTGAATGGGGATGCAAACAAGTCTATTTGTGGTAATCCCCATTCCCTTGTGATGGCTTTGAAGATGTCCGGATGAAGCATCCATTCGTAAGCATCTGTGGTTGTTCTGCTTAATATGTCTGCTAGAATGTTTTCTTTTCCGGTACAAAATTGCTTGTAACTGAATGTTGTAGCTCAGGGCCACATCCCATAGGTCCAGTGCCAGCCGGCATAGAGGATATGAATGGGTGCCTCCCTGTTTGTTGATGTACCACATAACTGTGGTGTTGTCTGTCCTTATCATCAACTGACCTTCTTGGAGAAATGGTCTGAATGACTGGATTGCCAATTTTACTGCCAGCATTTGCTTTAGATTTATGTGTAGGCGCAGCTGGTCTCGAGTCCATAAGCCTTGTATGCACTTGCCCTGCATGTGTGCCCCCCAACCGAGGTCTGAGGCATCTGTCGTGATGGTTTGGCTTGGTTGGCTGTTGCAGAAGGGCAATCCTGTGTTTGATTGACAGGCCTGAGCCCACCAAAGGAACTCTTGTTTCAGGCATGGGATTATTGGGATTTTGGTTTCTAGGCTGTGCTTGTGTTGGGACCACAAATTCCTTAGGTACCACTGTAGCTTTCTCATATGCAGTCTGGCATGAGGGACCAGAATTATGCAGGATGCCATGAAGCCTAGAGCTTGCAGTACTTTTCTTGCAGTTAGGTGGTTCTGCTTTGTTAATGCCAAGAAGTAGAGAGGTAGTTGCTCTTTCTTTTCTGCAGTTAGGAATGCCATTTGTTTTGATGTGTCCAGCTCTGCACCCAGAAAGGTTATTCTTTGGGATGGAATCAGCCTTGACTTTTTTATATTGACTGTATATCCCAAGGCTTGCAGCAGGTAAATGACTCTTTGTAGGTCTTCTGCTAGCTTGCTTTTTGTTGTCCGCTTGTATCAGGCAGTCGTCCAGGTAGGGATAAATTTGGATTCCCTGAAGTCTGCAATGAGCAATTACTGATGCCAGGCATTTCGTGAACACTCTGGGCGCAGTAGATAAGCCAAAGGGCAATGCTGAAAATTGACAATGCTCTGATCCTGCAAGAAATCTGAGGTATCTTCTGCAAATTGGTCTTATGGGGACGTGCAGGTATGCCTCCTTGAGATCTAGAGTTACCAGCCAAGACTCCTTGCCCAGCATGGGAAGAAGCTGCTGTAGGGTCAGCATTTTGAATTTTGGAACAATAAGGAATGTGTTTAAAGCGGACAGGTCTAGAATGGGTCTCCATTTGTTTTCTTTTCTTGGTACCAGGAAGAGTCTGGAGTAAAATCCCTTTCCTTGCTCCATAGATGGTACCTTTTCCACAGCTCTCATTCTTAATAGCTGAGATATTTGTTTTAGAGCTTCTGTCCTTTGAGTAGGTGGTAGGTTTGGCATTCCTCTCTTCCCTGGTAGAGTATGGAAATGGAACCTGTAACCTTGGTCTATAGTTTGCAAAATCCATTTTCCCTTGTGATGCAATGCCAGTTTTTTGAGAATAAGGTTAGTTTTCCGCCTAAGGGTGCTTCTAGTTGTTCCCTGGTAGGCGGTGCCACTGTCAAGTCACTGTGATTGAGTTGTTGTAGTGGTGGTGGCTGCGTCCGTGCCTCGCTGGTTGTTACCTTGCCATTGGCGTCCCCTGTAGGCACCCCTGGATTGGTTTCTGCCTCGAACGCCTATTCCTGCCTCTCTGAGCCTTAGAGGAGGCCGGAAAGGACCAATTCTTGGAGGGCCAGTTCCTGCTAAACCTTGGACGTTGAACCTGTAAGAAATCTTTCACCGTTTGTACAGATTTCGCCTTCTCTTCCATCTTTTTTAGCACCTGCTGAGCAGGGGAACCAAATAAATTGACCTTGTCCATGGGTGCATCCAAAAGTTTTGATTTGACATGGTCTGGTAATGCCTGTTCTTTCAACCATGCATGTCTCCTGATAACTGTGCCAGTCATGGCTGATCTAAAGGAAGCCTCCAGTGCATCATAGCCACATTTTAAAGAATGGTTACTAACCTGCTGTATGTTATGTACCATTTCCTGAACATATTTTTTATCTAAAGATTCTTCAGAGGACAGCTTTTTAGTTAACTGGTCAAGCATAAACTCTTGATATTGAATCATATGAAATTGGCAGTTCAAAGCCCTAGCTGACAAGGTAGCAGAAGTGTAAACTTTTTTACCCCATCTCTCTAAGGACCTGGAGTCCCTTTCAGAGGGGAGGGGGTTTTTAGCAGAAGTAGCAGCTACAGCTTTAGGGCCCTGGGCGATGGTTTCTGGATCTGCAAAAGGAGCCTTGTATAAATGGTGATGAGTGTCCGGGACCCTGTAGAACCTATCGGGCTTAGCAGGAGCCGGGGGTAATGAATCAGGAGCAGTGCAAGCATCATTAAACGCATCATCTACAACAGAAAGAACTGGAGGTATAGCTAAAGGCCTATGTTGTGGCAAATGTAGAAAGGTTCTAAGCCTTTTTCTGGAGTCTGGGAAATCTTGGCCCTGCCACTGAAATTGTTCCCTCATAGCATGCAAGGTTTCCCCAAATGAAAATTCCTCAGGTGGAGAGGCTGAAGGAATGGACTCTTCAGCATCAGAGTCTCTGCTCTAGGTCTCCTTTCTGGAGGTGGGAGAGAGGACCTGTCTGGATGAGGCTGGGATCCACGAATTAAAGAAATTAAATCCTCAGCCAAAGATAGCATATGAGAGCTAGTGCTGGGCCTGTGTGAGGGGGGTTTGGCAGGCACAGATTTTGAAGCTTTGGCTGCTTTAGCCCTGGCAAAGGCCTTAATAGACATGGCTGCAGGAGGCCTAGCAGCTCCACGTGCAGGGGTTGAAATATCCAGGGGAATTGTGTCTGATAATTCCTGAGAAACCGCCACAGAAGGCTGGATTTCAGAAGCAGATTCTACCAGGTTAGAGGAGGCCTCGGTAGAAGGCATGGTTTCGGCTGGAGAAAGAACCGCTTGCTCGGTTTCGCCGAAACCGAGACACTCGTTTGCTTAATGGTTTCGCCGAGACCGGACCGCGAGTGTCGGTCCTTTTCTTTTCGTTTTTTTTTTTAATATGCGTTGTCGGAGGATCCGACGGCATAATGTAGGCAAAATCAGAGCCGAAAATTTGTTCAGCAAACTCCGACCGGCGTCTAAGCGTCCGTCGGTTAAAAGAAGCGCAGGCTAGACAAGCTGCTACGTCGTGGTCTGGGCCTAAGCAATGTATACAGTAGGAGTGGAAATCTTTATGAGGTATTTGTTTCCCACAAGATAAACAGTTATTCACTTTCTCTGACATCGGCTGAGGCAAGAAAGAGTCCCCAACGGGGTACTTAGCTTTTTAGAAGTCTTCGAAGTAGTATTCGGTAGTAGTAATCTCTTGATCTAACCGACCGGCACTTGCGAACAGCTTCTGCTTCGGGTGCCATGTGGCAAGAAAGACTGGGAAAAATGGCGTCGGCTGATGCCTTTATACCCGAATAACTGCAGCTATGACGTCGGGTGAAGTGCGACACCAGCCGAGGCCAGACCCAGACTTTGGAATCCGGCCGACCGAAGGGCTGCCTGACGACAGGACAACCCATTTGTAAGGACTGCAGATGCATCCTTGAAGGACATCGGGGTGACTAAAGCTACCATGCTGGTGGCTTCTGACAGGACAAAATGGTTATGGCTTGATGGTGAATGGATATGATGCTTGCTTGGGAAAATTTTGCAATTTGAAGCCTTGTATCCAACTCAGTTCCTATGAATTCTAAAGACTGAAATGGACAACATTTGGACTTTGTTAGATTCACTGCAATGCCTAAGTTTGAACTCAGGTGCACAAGGAGTCCCTGGCTTGGATAAGATCATCACTGGTAGGGGCAGTGACGAGCCAGTTATCTAAGCAGGGGAACACCTGGAACCACTGCAGTCGGAGACAAGCTGATACTGCCATACATTTGAACAACTTGGGGGGCTGGGGTGAGACTGAAGGGCACAGCTCTGAACCGAAGAAGGCTGGCTCCCAGCCAGAAGGGAAGGTATTTCCTATAGCATCTCTCTATCTTATGTGGGAAAACGCATCCTGAAGATCTTTCAAGTACATTAAGTCACACTCTCTCTCTCAAAAGAGGGAAAAAAGACTGTACTGTGACCATCTGGAATTTCGTTTTTCTTACAAATCTGTTCAAGTAATAACTCAGGTCCATAATTGGCCATAGGACCCCCACTTTTCTTTGGCACTAAAATGAGCCTTGAGTAAATTCCAAACCCTCTTTGGTTTGGTGCGACCTCTTGGATGACTCGGTTGTTTAGAAGTTTCCATACTATCAATGCTGCCACCTCCCTTTGAAACAGTGGAACATCGGGACATCTTTCTTGGGTTAAGGGTGTGACGTATGTAAATGAATAAACAAGCCTCTGGTTATTATCTTCTGCATCCATTTGTCTTGACCGATGGTAGTCTAGGTTGCTGGATGCAAAGATAAGGCCCCACACCCTGCCAACTGCCTCCAGGGTGCAGCAGTTGGGCAACTGCTTAGGAGCAGTGAAAAGGTTTCTTGAAGAAAGGGCCTCTTAAGCCTCAAGTCTGCAGACCACATCTGCCACTAAGCAATGTCCACTAGAAGAGCTCCACCCTCTGCTGCGGGGGGCTCTGTCTCCAGAAGTGTCAGGTGAAAAACCTTGGGATTTGCAGAACCAAATTTTCTTATCACATTTTGATTTCTGGAAAAGATCCGTTGAGGAGTGGAAAAATTGATCCCTGAAGCAGAAAAGTACAGTTTTGTACCTACCATAAATGCAGATGTTCGAGTGTATACCCTGCTGCAGTCATCACACTTGGGTTTTCCTGTCGTCAGGTGGTCCCCGCAGTCGGCCCGAATTCCAAAGTCTTGGTCCGGCATCGGTTGCTGTCGCTTCTTCCCTGACGTCAGTGTGCCAGGGGTATACAAGAGGCATCTGACGCCATTTTCTTCAGTTTTTCTTGCCCCAGATGTCAGGTGCCCCCCCCAAAAGGAGGTCAGTAGATAGTACCAATAATAAAAGTTTAGCACAAACAAAACATCCCTCCAGCTATAAGCAAATACACCACAAAGGTTGTATCAGATTTTAAGGTATTGAAAGGTTTTAGTTAGGTCAGAGGGGATGGAGGGTAACCTGGACTGCAGCAGGGTATACACTCGAACATCTACATTTATGGTAGGTACAAAACTGTACTATGTTCATCGTTACCCTGCTGCCGTCATCACACTTGGGTAGAATCCCAAAGCTAAGGATGGGAGGTGGATGGGAGGTGGAGTCAAACAGGGTTAGAGAAGGCTAGAAGGCCCTGCAAAACTGCAGTGGCGAAGCCAGCTCTAGTCTTAGAGTAAAGTGGTAAGTGATAGTGTTTGGTGAAGGTGTGTACTGAACTCCAAATTGCAGCTTCCAGAATATCCTTGGTTGGCACCCCCCTGAAGAAGGCTGTAGATGTAGCTGCTGCCCTGGTAGAGTGGGGTCTTATGCTAGCAGGAACTGGTTTTCCATGGCGGGTGTAGCAAAAACGTACGCAATGTCCTATCCATTTGGAAATGGTCTGTTTTGAGATAGCCTTTCCTTGTGATGCTGTAGCATAGGATACAAAAAGCTGGTCAGATTTTCCGAAAACCTTAGTTTTATCCAAGTAGTAACGTAGTTGCCTGTGAATGTCCAAGGAGTGCAGGAGTCTTTCTCCTTTGTTCTGTGGATTTGGAAAGAAGGTGGGTAAATGGATGGTTTGATTTAAAGCCACACTGGATACCACTTTAGGCATAAAGGAGGGGTTAGTTCGTAGAGAAACTCTGTCTTAATGAAAAATGAGGAAAGGCTCTACTGCCATTAGTGCCTGAAGCTCTGAGACTCTTCTGGCTGAAGTAATTGCTAGCAGCAGGGCAGTCTTCCATGATATAAACTTTAAGTCAGCTGAGAAAGCTGGTTCAAAAGGAGGTAGCGTAAGTTTTTCCAGAACAAAATTGAGGCCCCAGGTTGGTGTTGGTGCTCTCCTGGGAGGCCTAATGTTTTGGCCCCTCTGAGATACTGCCTTAGAAGTGGATGTGAAAATAAGGGAGGATCCGTGTTGTAGTGAGCTGAAATAGCTGAGGCATGGATTTTAATAGATGAAAAAGAAAGCCCTTTGTGTAACATCTCAGTTAAATATTGTAGAATCTGAGGTATGTCTGGCTGAAGGGTATTTTGGCCTTTAGCTTGGTTCCAGGTGCAAAATTTTTCATTTGTCTGAGTAGGCTTTCCTGGTGCTGGGCCTCCTGGCTTCCAGAATAACATCCATAACAGCTTGTGAAAGAGGAGCTGCCTGGTTGCTTAGGTGATTTGCCATGCAGCCAAATTTAAGGTTTTGAGCTGGCTGTGTAGAATCTGACTGTCTTGCTGTGTCAGCAGATGAGCACTTTGTGGTAAAATCCATGGTGGGCCCTGGGCCATATTCCTTAATAGTGGGTACCAGTGATGGCGTGACCAGTCTGGGGCAATGAGTATCATTCGGCATCTGTCCATCCTGACTTTCAGCAGCACCTTTGTGAGAAGGGGCAATGGAGGGAAGGCATATACTGTCAGCTTTTTCCAACTGAATGAGAGTGCGTCCACTTTCCAAGCTTGATGGTGAAATGTCCTTGTACAAAATTTTGTTAGCTGGTAGTTTTGGGGGCTGGCAAACAGGTCTATGTCTGGGTGCCCCCATTTTTGAGTTTTCATTGCAAATACTTGTGGATCCAGTTTCCACTCGTGGGGATCCATGATGTTTCTGCTTAGGTCGTCTGCCAATGTGTTCTTTTTTCCTGGCAGGAATTGAGCTTGTAATTGAACTTGGTAAGCCAGTGCTGTGTTCCACAAGGTCATTGCTTGCCTGCATAGAGGGTAGGAGTGTGTACCCCCTTGTTTGTTTATGTACCACATTACTGTGGCGTTGTCCGTCCCTATTGTAAGCTGTCCTGGATGTAAGAGGTCCTTGAAGGCTGTCAGGGCATTCTGTACAGCTAGCATTTTTTTTTATTGATGTGCAGATTCCTTTGCTCTGCAGTTCATATGCCTTGAACGCACTGTCCTGCCATGTGTGGCCCCCAGGCATAGTCCGATGCATCTGTTGTCATAGTTTGCCTGGCTGGGGGTAAGGTGAAAGGCTGACTCTTGTTGAGGTGACATGCCTGTGACCACCACAGAAACTCCTGTTGAAGGCTGGAAATGAGAGGTATCATTGTGTCCAAGCTGTGGCTGTGTTAAGTCCATACGCTTTTTAGGTACCATTGTAATTTCCTCATATGCAGTTTTGCAAATGGTATTAGTAGTATGCAAGATGCCATGAAGCCCAAGGCCTGCAGAATTTTTCTTGCAGGGAGTTTGGTATTTGTTGCCATTGTTTTGAAGTATTGAGTCAGTTGTAGTTGTTGTCTGGCGTCAGATAAGCCATCTGGGCCGTTGTATTCAAGCTGGCACCCAGGAATGTCATATTTTGTGAGGGCACTAGTTTTGAATTCTTTTCGTTCACTATGTACCCTAGACAACTTAGAAGGTGTTTTACAAAAGCCAGATGTTGTAAGAGAATGTCCTTGCTTTCTGCTTGGATGAGGCAGTCATCTAGGTATGGGTATATTTGAATTCCTCTTTGTCTGCAGTATGCAATTACTGGTGCCAGGCATTTTGTGAAGACCCTGGGCACAGTAGATAAGCCAAAGGGCAGTGCAGAGAATTGGTAATGGGTTGAACTTGCAATGAAACGGAGGTATCTTCTGCAATTTTGTCTGATAGGGACATGCAGGTATGCCTCCTTGAGGTCCACCGTTACTAGCCATGCTTTCTTGCCCAACATGCGAAGAAGCTGCTGTAGTGTTAGCATCTTGAATTTGGGTACTTGCAAGAAGGTGTTTAGAATTGAAAGGTCCAGAATGGGTCTCCAAGCATTGTCCTTTCTGGGGACTACAAAGAGCCTTGAGTAAAATCCTTGGCCTTGCTCCTGTGTAGATACCAGTTGAATGGCTCTCATGTCCATGAGAGCTGTAATTTGTTTTTGTGCCTCTGCCCATTGATTTTGTGGCAGGTTTGGCATTCCTTTTATCCTTGGCAAGGTGTGGAAATGGAATCTGTATCCTTGTGAGATAATGTCTACGACCCATTTGTCTTTTGTGACGATGCGACAGTTGTCTGTAAAAAGTGCTACTTTTCCTCCCAAGGGAGCTGCCAAGAGAGTTTTGCTTGGCAGTTTGAGGTTTAAGTCATTGTGTTTGCCTTCTAGTAGTTTGGGACCTGTCTTCTCCTCCCTTCTGTGTTGCAGTGCCCCATTGTCGAGGTTTGTAAGGGATTTGAGCTTGTCCTCTGCCCCTTGGGCGCCTTTATTTACCCCTCTGTGGTCTGTCAGAAGCTGGAAAGGACACATTTTTTGTTGGCCAATTTCTGCTGAAGCGTGGGGGCTGTACCTGTAAGAAATCTTTGACCGTCTGCATAGATTTTGCCTTATCCTCCATTTTCTTTAAAACCTCTTCTGCTTTAACCCCAAATAGGACATCCTGCTGTAAGGGTGCATCTAGTAACTTTGCTTTAACATGATCAGGCAGAGTTTGTTCCTTTAACCAAGCATGCCTACGTATAACAGACCCAGTAACAGCTGCTCTACAGGAAGCTTCCAAGGAATCAAATCCACATTGTAAAGTATGTTTGCCCACCTGTTCAGCTGCATGCAACAGATCCTGCATTTCCTTGAATTCAGACTGTTGAGGTTGCGTGCTCATCTTTTGTTTTATTTGAGACATTAGGAATTGCTGGTATTTAAGCATGTGAAATTGACAATTTAGTGCTCTCATAGCTAGAGTAGCTGATGTGTAAACCTTCTTCCCCCACCTATCTAGTGCTCTGGTGTCCCTTTCAGAGGGTACAGGATTTTTAGCCATAGAAGCCTTAGCCCCTTTGGGACCCTGGGAGATTGTCTCTGGATCAGCAACAGGGTTTTTGTAAAGGAATTTGTGTGAGTCAGGCACTCTATAGTATCTATCTGGTTTGGCTGGAGCAGGAGGCAGAGAATCTGGATTTAAACTAGATTCTAAGTAAACATCATCCACAATGTCTAAACCTGGGGGGGATAGCAAGTGGTCTGTGCTGGGGGAGTAAAAGAAACTCTCTGAGCCTTTTCTTTGAGTTGGAGTAGTCCTGACCTTCCCAGTGGAAATGTTCCCTCATGGTATGTAAGGTTTCCCCAAAGGAGAAGTCTTCAGGGGGAGAAGCTGAGGGAATGGAATCCTCAGCATCAAAATCTTCATAAGGGGGAAAGGAGTAATCCTATTCCTCAGAGGAGCCTGAGGAAATAGACACTTGATCAGAGGAGGCATAATCCTCCTCTTGTCTAGGCCTTTTGTCGGAGGGGGGGGGGGGGGTTGGGAACCCCTGATTAAAGAAATCAAATCTTCAGCCATTTTAAGCATCTGTTTCTTAGGCATGGGGCCTTGAACTGGAGACTGAAGTGCAGTCTTTTTTGGTTTTAGAGGAGTCTTAAGCTTAGCAAAAGATTTTATGGTGAGAGTAGTCGGTCTGAAGACACCTTCTGAAACTGAAGGTGTTTCTACAGCACCGACTTCTCATACTGCAATGTCGTTGGTAGGGCCTAAAGAAAATGGCTGCGTCGGCCTAGAACTCTGCCAGAGAATCTGAAGCGGTCTGGGGTTCCAATTCTGCGGTAGCCAGGGGCTGCGTAGGCGCCTCACTGAAAACCGGTGAACAGGCGAACGGCCAGCCGAGGCCTCTGAGTCTGGCTTGGATCTAGGCTGCCTGTCTTTATCTTTGCGTTTTTTATGCACGCCGGTAGTCGGTTGCTCCGACGGCATAGTGTAATTACATTTCCTACCGAAGTAGTGTAGTGCGAAATCAAAGCGTCGCTTTATAGTTCGCTTATTGAACCTAGCACAAAACCGACAACCAGTGACGTCGTGGTCTGGGCCTAGGCAAGGTATACAATAAGAGTGAAAGTCCTTATGAGGTATTTGCTTCCCACAAGAAATACAATTGTTAACTTTTTATGACATTGGTCTGAGGCAAGAAAAGTTTCCCCAACGGGGTACTTAGCTTTATTGAAGACTTCGGATCTGAAATTCGACTTCGAAAATCTCAGGAGTCGGCCGACCGGCACTTGCGAACTGCTTCTGCTTCGGGCACTACGTGGCAAGAAAGACCGGAGAAAATGGCGTCGGATGCCTCTTATATACCCCTGGCGCACTGATGTCAGGGAAGAAGTGACAGCAACCAACGCCGGGCCAATTGCGGGACCGCCTGACGACAGGATAACCCAAGTGTGATGACTGCAGCAGGGTAACATGATGAACATCGGATATTTCTTCTTCATCACTTCTAGACATTGTGCCCTTCTCTTTAGGACCAAAGTATGTTAATCTGTCATAAGGGGCATTCACAAAGGATGTCTTAAAATGTTACACAAAGTCGTAGAGCTTCATCCAAGCACGTTTCCTAATGGATATGCCTGTGGGGGTTGCTCTAGATACACCCATCATGTCAATGACGGGACGATGCATACAGATATCAGACAATTACTTCTGGGTAGGTAGCTGGGCAGCAATGGCCTTTCTTTGATACAAAAGCAAGGTCCCTAGGAGAGATTTGGAGATGATCTTGATCAAATCTCTCTGAAAAAGTGTAACATGCCAAATAATTCAATTCCCTCACCGAGAAAGTTGTTGAGGTGTAGACTTACTTCCCAAATCTTTCCAATACACAACACTCCCTGTTCAGTGGATAGACAGAGGAACTTTCTTCTGCTAGTAACCTTTTGGGGGCTACCGCCACTACAATGAAATTCATGGCTGGACACTTGCTCCAATGGGGATGATCCTTGGGAGTGACTAGGAACTTACCTGGTTTCTTAGGGATGGGTTCAACTGTTTCTGGTTCCTTCCACACCCATTTAGAGATCATGTCTATGATCTTCTGTGCAAGCGGAAGGAATAATTGTGTAAAATCTTATCATAATCATAGATGCCCCTTCTCTTCTATGTTGCAGTATTCTTTACATATGGTAGTATTCTGCTACTCGACCCGACATCCGGCTTGTATACAAACGCTTCAAGCTACTGCCTGTACGTGGGACATCGCACGTAGGCTCCTAGAATGTCAGCCATACGAGGGCCTTCTGCATGTACAATCCTCAGAATAAAGTAGCCTCATGAGGAAAACTCTAAAGGGAGACCCAGGAGATAGTCATCCACACAATGTGCAAAATGGAGGGGGAAGGTAGGTGGGATAGAATACTGCAACATAGAAGAGAAGGACATCTATAGTTATGGTAAGATTTTACACAACTATTCTATGTCCTACTATTCAATGTTGCGGTATTCTTTACATATGGGAGAGTGCAAAAGCTGAAAGGGAACCCAGTGAGGTGGAAAAAACAGGGAGAGATAAAGCAGAAACATTTTACACAAATCCATGCAGGATTGCTCTGGCAAACCCTGCTCTGGCCATAGAAATATAATTAAACTTGTAATGTTTTGTAAAGGTATGAACAGAACACCAAGTGGCAGCTTCCAAAATGGATTGAGTATCCAAACCCCTTGAAGATGCCACAGATCTAGTGGAGGAAGAGGATAAGGATTTCCCATGAAAATGATAGCAAAACACAATGGCTTTAGAAATCCATGAAGAGATAGTTTGCTTAGAAACAGCCAAGCACATTGCCCTGGGATGGAAGGACACAAATCAATCAGATTTCCTGATATGACTTTGTTTTGTCAAGACAGAATCCAAGCTGTCTATGCACATCTAGGGAATATTAAAATTTCTCACTAGGAGATTATGGAGATGGGGAAAAAAAGTAGGCAATTGGATAGCTTGATTTAAGGAAAGATTGTTAACCACTTTAGGCATAAAGATCGGATCGGTTCTCAAAGAAACTCTGTCCTTATGGAAAACTAGGAATGGTGGTGAAGCCATTAATGCCTGGATCTCAGAAACCCTTCTGGCAGAGGTAATAGCTACCAAAAGTACTGTTTTCAAAGTACAAAACTTTACAGAAGTAGAGGCAGCTGGTTCAAAAGGGGCCTGAATGAACTTCTTCAGGACAAAATTAAGGTCCCAAGGAAAAGGAACTGATTTCCCGGAGGATTCATGTGTAGGACACCTTGTTTAACCTCCAGCCTGGAAGCCAATGGAGGAAAAAAGAGCAGGCAAGCAGACAAGGCAGAACAGTGGCCCTTAATAGAAGAATAAGAAAGACCACTGTTAAGGAACTCGCACAGGTTACGATAACACCAAAGGAATATCTGCCAAAAGGGGGTCCTTTTCCCTTTTTTGGTACAAGACAGAAAATCGTATCCACTTTGAAATGTTAAGACGTCCTAGTATTGGGTTGCCTGGCTTCCTGCAAAATCCTGAGCACGTCCTTAGAAAAAAGACGCTTAAAAGGAATCAAAAATTGATCACCCATAATGTCAAGTAAAGAATTGACAGCTGTGGGAGAATTAGAGATCCCTTGTCCTAAGTAAGTAGGTCCATCCAGTGAGGTAACTTGTAGTGATGGCCCTTGGCTAAATGCAGAAAAAGAGGAAACCAAAGCTGCCTTGGCTAAAAGGGAGTCACTAACAAGACTCTTTGGTTTCTCCTGTTAAATTTTCAACAGGACTTTCTGAATTAACGGAAAAGGGAGGAATGCATAAAGAAACATCCCCTTCCATGAGGATGATAGGATGTCTACCTTCCAAGCCTGAGGATGAGTTACCCTGGCACAAAAAAGAGGAAGTTGTCTGTTCTGAGTGAACTAGATCCAGAACACATCCCTGTGAAGCATCCACTCGTGGGATGATGTCATGGATCTGCTTAATGCATCTGCCACCGAGTTTTGAGTTGAAGGAAGGTAGACTGCATGCAGTAAGACTTTGTACTGAATAGACAGCTCCTATGCCTTGATGGCTAAACGACACAGAATATAAGATTTTTGTGCCCCCATGCATGTTTATGTACCAAAGGACTGTAGTGCTGTCTGTGAGGATCTTGAGGGGTCCTGGAAGGAACATATGGGTGAAAGGTCTGTAGGGCTAAAGTCATTGCCCTCATTTCCCTGATCCTGATGTGTTCTTTCCTCTGAGAGGGGGACCAAAGCTACTGAACTTTTATGGAAGCAAAGGCTGCTCCCCATCCTAAGTCTGAGGCATCAGTAAAAAAGTTCCTGTACTGGTTGAGGAATATGAAGGGGTAACCCAGGATTCAGACTGAGTTGCTGCATCCACCAACCTAATTCTACTTTCAAACAGGGAAGAAGAGGAATGGCAGTCTTCAAGGGATGAACATGCTGAGACCAGACTGTTTTCAGAAACCACTGGAACTTCCTCATATGAGGTTTTTCAAAAGGCAACATGGGAAATGTAGAGGCCATGAACCCAAAGACATCTCAGAAGCTCTCTGGCAGTGATGGAGGAAAGAGTAGAAGTGATTCCATGAAAGCTATGAGAGACAGAGCTTTCTCTGAAAGAAGAAATACCATCAAGTCTGTCCTGACCCTAGAAAAATGAGATCTTGACTAGGTGATGGAGCAGATCTTTTGAAATTTATTGCGAACCCCAAGCCATGCAGAAAAGGAATAGCTAGGTTTAGGTGTTGAGGCAGAAGACCTGGACTGCTGGCCAGAAAAAGCAGGTCATCCAGGTAAAGGTAAACTTCAATAGCCTTTAATCTTAGGAAAGCAATGGCTGGGACTAGACACACTGTGAAGACCCTTGGAGCAGTGGAAAGACCAAAAGGCAAGGCAGACAACTGAAAGTGCCAAGAACCCACCGAAAAACGCAAGAACATCCTGAAGAGAGGGCGAATAGGAATATGCAGATAAGTATCCTTGAGATCAAGCGAAGCTAAGAATGCCTGAGGAGGAACCAGGGGGAGAAGAGACTGTAGGGATAGCATACTGAAAGAAGGCACCACCAGGAAGGTATTCAACTTAGAGAGCTCCAAAATGGGTCTGCTAGGACAGTCTTTTATTGGAACCAAGAACATCCTGGAATAAAATCCCCTTCCTTGCTGACTTAAAGGGACAGGCTGAATGGTGCCCTGGAAAGAAATCTAAGTTAGCAGCTGAGGAAACAGATGCAGTTGATCTGAGGGAGGTTGAGGAATCCCCAGAAAGGGGGAAAGACTTCCAGGTCATGAAGTAACCGTTTTGAATAATGGTCATCACCCAAGAATCTTGAGTGATGCCCTTCCATGCTGAAAGAGAAAGACGGACAGACAGAGGAGTATGACTTGGAAGCTGGGGCTGGATGTCACAGAGAGGCTTGTCTGCACTGAAAGGGCTGCTGGGGAGATGTAGCAGAAATCATAGTTTTAAGCTGAGGAGTTCTCCTAGCAGAACTGCATGTCCTAGAACCAGAGGTAGCAGTAATAGTAGTACACCTAGAGGGTTTCCTAATAAAATGAGTTTTAACAGGGAAGTTCCTGTGAAATTTAGGAAATGCAGAAACTAGCAGGTGCTTTAAATCCTGGAGATCCTTAACTTTTTCCTTCAGAGTTTTAAAACATTCTGCAGCAGCCTTACTAAAAAGAGCATAACTGTCTAACGGAGCATCAAACAAGTTTGCCTTGATGTCATCTGGGACAGCCTGTAGACTCAGCCAAGAGTATCTCCTAAGAACAGAAGCAGAAGCTGCAGCTCTGAAGGAAGCATTTAACTATCATAGCTGCATTTAATGGAATGCCTAATGACCTGTGAAGATGCAGCCAAGAGAGAAAGAGATAAGGACTTGGCTTCTGAGTCAGGAAGCTGGGACAGGGCCCAAGAAGCTTAGGAGAGCAAAGCTACAGAATACCTAGACCTGCGAGTCTGGTAATTAATGGCTCTGATTTCAGGGTGGAAGAGGTGTAAACCTTCTTTCTTAACTTTCTACAATTTTACTTTTTTTGTCTGAGGGAAGCAATTTTGTGGAAGAAACAACCAAAAGTTTTTCTCTGAGGTTAGAGAAACCACATCAGGATCAGCTAAAGGACACTTAAAAAATTTGCAATCCTCAGGGACCTTATAAAAACAGTCAGGTCTTTTAGGAGCTGGTGCCTGTGAATCTGGGGTCTCAGAAGATGATGCAAAGGCATCCAGGAAAGCAGGAACCACTGGAGGGACAGTTGCAGGTGCAGGGGGCTCCACCTGAAGTAAATCATAATCTCTCTTTTGTTCCACTGAAATTTGGGAAGAATCCCACTTAAAGAACTCTCTCATCTTATTAACTCTTTCTCCAAAAGAGAGTTCTTCCATTGGTGTATCTCCCCCACTAGAGTCTTCCTCTGGAAAAGCATATTCCAAGGGGGAAGGAATCTAAATGGAGTAAGCTAAAGCGTCTTCATCCACGGAAAACCCCTCTGAATCAGAGTTCTGGGCCAGAACAACAGAGAAAGATTCCTGGGAACCCAATGGCAGCACAGGGGAAGAGGAAGGCAGGGCCAGAAATAGGAGAAGCCGAAGTTGTAGGCCTGAGAGGCATCAAGGCCTTAAGACCCCGCAAGAAAACTTCCCAGTCTGACGTAAGAGTACTAGGCACTGTGGAATGCTTAGTTTTTTTGTTTCTTTTTAACAGGTTTTTATAGGGCAGGAGCAAGGCCAGATGTAGGCCTAATGCCCGGAGCTTCTTTTTGCAAGGGAACTGGAACAGTTCCCGAGTCCTCCCAAATCAGTAGTCACGGTTCCACCAAATCATCTGAACCAGACACCTGCACAGGCTCAGACATGCTCGGACCACCACTCCTAACTGCTTCCACTGTGGTTCCCGCGAAGAGGCAGACCCTACCTCCTAGCACACCAGCAGGTTTTCATTAACCTCAAAGGGTACATCGGACAGAGAAGGCACAGCCGAAGAGGACTCGGGCCTAGCTTTACCTATCTTCCTCTTCAAGGACAGTTCAGAGGAACACTCGGAACCCTCCCTTGACTCTCTAGCCAAACACCTAAGTCTCTGGTTTTCTAAACATAGTCTACTGTCTGCCTTAAACCTATGTAAAGTCTTAGGGTCAAAGGCCTGACAGATGGGAGCAGGACAGATGATCGTGGGTAGGCCTTAAGCAAAACAGAGCTCATGATTATCCTTATGTAGAATTTGGCTTCCACACCTACACTTGCTCTTTCTGGATGATGTGAGCAATAACAAAAGCCAGAAGCAATCAAATAAATCCCCAATGGGGTACTAACTGTAAGATGAAGAACAAAACTCAGTTTCCAATGGCAGACCGAACGTACGAGTCAACCTTTCTGATTGTCAGCGAAATAGTTCTGAGGACTGTACGTGCGGACGTTCTAGGAGCCGAAGTTTTAGGAGCTTATGTGCAATGTCCCACATACAGGCAGTAGCTTGAAGCTTTTGCATACAAGCCAGACATCGGGTCGAGTAGGAGAATACAACAATATGTAAAGAATACTGCAACAATGAATAGAAAGAATATCTACCCAACAAGTAGATTGGCCAGAACCAAAAGACTTGCTAAAAACTAGAGATGAATTGGAACTCTAGGTGGAAAATGAGTGAGTATTCTCTCAACAGCCTCGAAAGCTGAGCTCAATAAGTGTCTGGGGGAGTCAAGCCCTAGCAGCTGAGGTTCCCAAAGGAAGCTCAGCCCAGGATACCACACAGCTTGGATACAAGGCTGACAGGGCAGAAATGTCCAATGTTGAGGCTCCTACAGGGAGAAATGGCTCCAAAGACCTCTGTTCCAAACCAAACTTGCTGGACTGGACACAGACCATTCTCCTATAAGACTCACATGATGCCAGACTGGTCAGAGCTAATCAAATCAAAACTCATCAGTGCTGAGGAAGAACAAAGCTTAGGCTTACATGCAGACACCCTGAGTGGAAGTTGAATCCAAGGGCTCCAATCTGAAAAGTCAAATCAGAGAAGGAGACTAAAATGTGGGGAAGAAACCATTCCCTTGGCCCTGGTGGTAGAGCTGGAAGGACCCTCAACTGGATCTGGGACCAAAGAAATATCATCACCACCACCACCCCCACACATCTGCTTTGGTAAGGCTCCTGAAAGGCCTGGCTAACTAGAAGGATGAAGAAACAGAGGGGGGATCAGGAATAGTGGTGCTGCTTTTCCTGTAAGATTGGTGAACACAGCATAGGATGAAGATGCTCAGGACAGAACCTAAGAGGAGTGCTGGATCCGATGAGTATGGGATCTGAAAAAAGCATTGGCTCTGAAGGAAGACTTTAGAAACAGGATCTGATTAAGATGAACAGTTTGGAGACCTCTTCCTCAAGGTTTTTGATTTTTCCTTTACCTTTCGCTTTTCAGCAGATTTCTTGGAAGGAGAAAAGGAAGGTTTTGAAGTTAACATCAACTTGCTTCATCTTTCAACAATGGCCATTTGGCTAAAGGCTTCACAACTGGAGCATGGCATGTCCAAATGTGAGAGGCCTAAACAATACATACATTCATCATGTACATCACAGTTTGGCAACTTGTGGGCATAGGCCACACACTTTTTAAAACTGGACAGTCTGTCCAACATCCTGGAAAAAGGGGAAAACAAGATAGAAGACAATCCGATAGAGAAATACTGTCAGCTACCAAATTTTAGAATACCTAATCTTCTTCTTCTACTCTCAGCTTTTCCCAGTTAGGGGTTGCCACAGCAGATCACCTTGTCCGCTTAGCAGGAAGTTAGAAAATAACCTGGATAAGCAAGCATACGCAATGGCAGAGAAGGCATATGGAGGCATGTCTCTGTTTTAAAATTGTGCTGAGATTACTCAGAATATTGAAAATGCCAACGTTCGGCAATACTTATCCTAATCTCCTCACGAAGTGGTAACAGTTAAAAATTGATACTAGCTTTGCCTATATGTGGTTACTCATAGAGCAATATATAGACATTGAGAAAATGTTATCAGATAAAGCTGTTAAAACACAACAAGAATTAATGAATGTAATTTCAGCTACTGAGATGAATGATTTCTTAACAGAACTGAGTACACTCCTGAATTTGCTTGAGAACAGGCTAATGCAAACCAAAAAGAAAAAAACTGAAAGAGACTATTCTGATTTCCAGAAGGGGCATGTCTTCTCGTGGCCACGAGAACCAAATCAGAAATAGAGATTCAACCCAACCCATTAATACCAGCCATACACTAGAAACAAATGTACGTCATACATCAGTTGATAGATCAAATGCCGTTGAAAGAGATGAGACAGAGGGAGTAGATACACATCCCAATGAACCAGCGGAATGTTTGAACGAGAACACACAGACTAAACCTGGGTATGCAACAAATATGCAGGATGTACAGAGGAAGAAACCCATTTAAGTGAGACAGTTACAACATCTAATGATGAGACATCGTTTTTTCCTTTTCCACTACCTTTCAAAGAGTTACAGAAACCAACATGGAGCCCACAATCGAGGGTCAAGAAACACAAATCGACAGAAGAGAGGTTGGAATTTCAAAAGAAAGTTCTGCGACCGGTGAATCGGATTTAATAATAAACATATCTAATTATTGCTTGAATGAAGCAAAAACGAAACTTCTTAATAAAGGACTATCATTCATACCCGCATAAAACACTTACTATATAGATTTAATGTTGGACATTAAACTATTTAAAGGTAAGTCTAAATATGTTGTTTGGAGATAATACAAATAATATAGTAGAGGGCTTCAGAAAGCCTTCTACGTTTATATCTCAGTCACATCCCCTACTAGGGACATTTGAAAGGGCTTGTGAGAGAGACTTGTTAGATCTGGCAAAGAAAACTGGAAAGAATGACTTCTACAACTTAAATGTGGATGAATGGGAAGCTCTTAAGAATTTACAGACTAATGGTGACATAATTATTAGACCCAGCAATAAAGGCGGCGCAATTGTAATAATGAATACACATTTTTATACTAGCAAACTGAATGAGATGCTAAGCGATTTAGACACATATTTATCTCTGAACGCTAAGCATTTAGATAAAATTATAAGAGATGTTCAAAGTGAATTATATGATATGTTTTATGCAATGTGATAGATTTTGAATTGTATAAATAATTATTAATTGAGAAACCATTAGTTCCCACAATAAGGGGGCTACCCAAAGTGCATAAATGTTTGCTAAATCCTGATACGAGACCAATTGTATCCAGTAAAGGCTGGCTGACAGAGTCTGTGTCCATCTATGTTGAAAAACACCTTAGACAGACAGTTGACAAAACCACTACAGTGATTAAAGACACTCAACACTTTCTAGAAACTAACAGAATATATATCAAGAGAGAGTGATGTATCCTCTGACTTGTTGGTGACTTTAGATGTTACTTCTTGGTTTACGAGCATACCAAATTATATAGGAATGGAGTACATGAGATTGTTTTTGATAAGACAAGATATGCCTAGAGACATGATCATTAGATGTGCGATGTTAGCAGACATGATTCTGAAGAACAATGTGTTTTTATATGATAAGACCTATTTTTTTACAACAGAAAGGCGTACCTATGGGGACCCCGTGTGCCAACTGCTATGCAAACCTTGTGATGTCATATTGGGAGTACACATACATAATGCAAAATACACATTATAGCACTAGAATTAAATACTACAAGCGTTTTATTGATGATGTGTTTTTGATTTGGGGGGGATGACGAAGACACCCTTAGAGAATTTATTGAGTACATCAATGGGACTACCACCTTCTTGAAATTTACAGGTAGTTGGTCCAAGGAGAAGATAAGAGTTTTTAGATGTGATAGTGTCTAAGCATGGTGAGATGATACACACACAACTCTTTAGGAAAGCATGCAGGAATAAAGCATTACTGCATCGGACAAGTATGCACCCTCCCCATATTTATCAAAATATAGTGAAAGGTCAAACTCTGAGAATCTCCAGACTTACTAGCGATGATGAAGCATTAAAATCAAAGCTAAATGAGTTGGAGAATGAATTTAAAGAGAGAAGCTATAAGAATTATGAAATATTGAATACACATAATGCAGATGTGATCAAAAGAGATAGTATTGGTAAACCTTTTATTAGAAGGGTAAATAATAGAATGGACTGAGTATATAACAGAATAAATGGAAATCATAGGAATCCTGTGTTACCCTATACTAGTAACAATAGGAAGATTAAGGATATCATTCATAATAATTGGCATATTTTAACTCTAGATCATAAAGTTAGAGCAGCAGTAGGAGATGCACCAAACTTCACATATAAGAACACTCAGTCCTTGAAAAGGTTACTCTGTTTTGAAAATAATAAAAAGGAAAGAGTTAGATCAGTCAGAGAAGGTACATTCCCTTGTAGGTCATGTAATCACTGTAATTATGTATCTGGTTCTAATGAATTCATTCACCCAGACACAAATCAGAAATTTACTTTTAAATTATACGCTGACTGTAAGACAAGGGATTTAGTTAATTTAGCTTTTTGCCAAAAATGTAATTTTTTCTACGTTGGTAAAACCAACAGGACATTAAGAGAACGTAATAGGGAACACATTTATGCAATAAACAAAGACGACGACAGTAATGCCTTAGCTAGGCATGTTATGCAAAGTGACACTACTCATAGATTCCGCTTCACAGTATAGAACTCATACATAAAACAGCAAGGTTAGGCGATGATAGGAATCACACCGAGAAACAAGACAGATGGATTTTAAGACTACAAGCAGATAGACTGCATGGTTAAACGACAGAATATCACTGAAGCCCTTTTTGACAGATAGACCTTTTGCATATTAATTAAGCTATATAGGCTTTTATATGTATGTTTTACATATGGCTTTATTAGATCAGGTTTATTCGATAGGTAGCTCGTAATATATATTATTTATGTAATACATATTATTTATACATACTTTGTTTTATTTATGTTACTTTGTATATATACTTCGTACATTTTATGTATTTAAACAAATTTACATTTTAATGTGTATGTATATATATATATATATATATATATATATATATATATGTATATATATATATATATATATATATATATATATATATATATCTATCTATGTATGTATATATTTATATATAAATAAATATATTTTATTTATATATATATATTTATTTATATATATATATATATATATACATAGATATATATATATATATATATATATAAATATATATATATATATATACACACACACACACACACAAATATCATTTTTTTATGCATTTTAAAGTTTCACACCTATATTTATGCATTTTAGAATACTAGTCATGTTTTATTAATGTATTTAATTAACAGATGGAGGAAGTGATACGATTGGTCTTCTACAGTATAAATGGTGACTAGTATATGAAGGCAGTTAGAAGTCTGAAGAAGCGTATATAATAATGTGAAAGCGCTTACTGGCCCTCTATATTTGTTGTTTTCTATGTTCTTTAAATAAAGTTGAATCTGTGAAAAGGTCGGCTCCGATTGTCATGTTGTGCCCCTGAAGTTTTGGTCAATCACATAAAGCAGTACTTCCACTACTGCTTTGTTTAAATTCTTAATTAGTGTTTTGTGCAGCTTGCTGTGACTTGAGAGGAGAGGATCTTGAAGGACACTTGGAATGTAAAAAGCTAGCCTAGCAAATGAAAATGAAGGCTAATACATCTCCAACTTTAAATGACTGAATTAATAAAATGCTATTACAAAAGGAAGAAATTATTCACTACTAAATGCTTTAAGTAATGGATTGTTTTATATGAATTTTAATTGGTTGGGGATGACTTGAGTATGTGACTTTAATAGCATTAATACAATTTCTCATCTTACTTTTAAAATCTACAACATCTGGGACTAGATCACCAATCACTAGAAGGCCTAGGAACTGCAGGAACTGGCTTGGGACTGGTACTTCTCGTTTGTTCCTTGTGAGAGAAAGACAAGAGGGACACTGGTAATCAATTGGAAATTCAAGAAACAATCACCGGAAAACTTGCTTCTTAGGACATGGCATGGGACTAGAGTTACTATTGTACTCCTGGAGAGAGAAGGAGTAGACTGGCAATGATTTCCTACTGGTCTCCGACTGGGCAGTGTGTATGGGACATCAAGTGGTCTGGTTGGAGTCGCAGTGCCCTCCATGCAGCTTGGCTTTCTGTTGCTTCTAGCTACTGTAGGTTCCATCCAGGAAATTTACAGAGAGAAGACTATAGCAAGTGTTTTTAACCCATCAACATCTGGGTAAAACACTTCTCATCAGGAAGCAGCTTTGGATTAGTGCAACACTGTGCTTCTGTTGAGAGGAGGAGGAGAAAAGGATCATTGATTTCTGCAGGGGTGTAGCTCTGTTGAGAACAGTGCCATCTCCACTATCAGACAAAGATAGAAAAGTACAGTTGTGTACACTTACCATAAATGTAGATGCTAGAGTGTATTCATTGTTGCAGTCATCACATTTGGGTTATCCCTGCCAGGGAAGCCTTCGGCAAGCCCGAATACCAGAGGCTTAGTAGTCCTGCGTTGGTTGCTGTCGCTTCAGGAATGACGTCAGGTCATCAGCAGTATAAAGTAAGGGCAGCCAATGCCATTACATCAGTTTTTCTTGCCCTGTCAAGAGCCCCCAAGTGGGAGCCAGGATATGGTGGAAGAACCCCACCAGTAGAAAGAAAATACAGTACAGTTGTGTACAATTACCATAAATGTAGATGTTCGAGTGTATTCACTGTTGCAGTCATTACATTTGGGTAATCCTACTGGCAGGTTGCCCTCAGCCGGCCTGAATTCCAAAGTCTTGGGTCCTGCGTCGGCTGCTGTTGCCCCTTCCCTGATGTCAGGTCGTCAGGGGTATAAAAGAAGCAGCCGGCACCATTTTCCTCAGTTTTTCTTGCCCCAGATGTCAGATGCCCCCAAAAAGGGTAGCCAAAGTTTATACATATATTCAGAAATACACCAATATAAATTTTACCTTCATCTAAAAGCAAATACACCACATAGGTAGTATAAATCAGAGAAGTAAAGATAAGATCCAAAAGAAAAGAGGGGGAAGGCGGGTGGGTAACCTGGACTGCAACAGTGAATACACTCGAACATCTACATTTATGGTAAGTGTACACAACTGTACTATGTTCTTCGTGTTTCACTGTTGCAGTCATTACATTTGGGTAGAGTCCCAAGGCTATGGTTGGGAGGCTGGAACTAGACAGCAGTAGGAGTGGCTATGAGGTCCTGCAGAACTGCAGTGGCAAAGCCTACCCTGGATTTAGAGTAGAGTGGCAGACGATAATGCTTTGTAAAGGTGTGCACTGAACTCCAAGTAGCCGCCTCTAAAATGTCTCCCTTGAGAAAGGCTGCTGAGGTGGCTGCAGCTCTGGTGGAATGAGGCCTAATGCCCTTAGGCACTGGCTTGCCATGGTGTAAGTAGCAGAAACGAATGCAGTGGCCTAACCACTTAGAAATAGTTTGCTTTGAGATAGGCTTCCCTTGTGATCCTGCAGCATATGCCACTAGTAATTGCTCTGTCTTCCTGAAAGCTTTGGTTCTGTCCGAGTAGAATCTAAGTTGTCTGTGTACGTCCAAAGAATGCAGAATGCTCTCCCCCTTGTTCTGTGGATTTTGGTAAAAGGTTGGCAGATGGATGGCTTGGTTAAGAGCCACAATGGACACTACTATGAGCATAAATGTTGGGTTTGTCCTCAGGGAGACCCTGTCTGGATGAAAAATGAAAGGTTCCACAGCCATGAGTGCCTGTAGCTCAAACTCGTCTTGCAGAAGTAATTGCTAAGAGCAGAGCTGTTTTCCAAGATAAAAACTTCATATCAGCAGTAGCAGCTAGCTCAAAAGGAGGCAGGGTGAGCTTTTCCAAGACATAGTTGAGGTCCCATGCAGGTATTGGTAGTCTCCTTGGGGGCCTTAAATTTTTGGCTCCTCTGAGGTACTGCCTTAATAAAGGGTGAGAAAAAAGTGGTGGCTCTATTGTAATGAGCCGAAATGGCAGAGGCATGAATTTTAATTGATGAAAAAGATAGGCCTTTGTCCAGCATCTCAGTTAAGTATTGCAAAATCTGAGGAATATTTGGTACCGCTGTATCAGTTCCTTGTGCCTGGTTCCAGGCACAGAATCTCTTCCATTTTCCAGCATAAGACTTTCTAGTACTAGGCCTTCTGGCTTCTGGAATGACATCCATCACAGCTTTACTGAGAGGTGTTTTTTGTATGACTACATTATCCACCATGCTGCCAAGTTTAATGTCCTGAGGTGGCTGTGCATGATCTGATTGTTTTGCTGGGACAGTAGTCGAGGTATCTGATGTAAGGTCCAAGCTGGGTGTAGAGATAAGTTTCTTAGTATTGGATACCAGTACTGGCGTGGCCAGTCTGGGGCAATCGGTATCATCTTTGGCTTCTCCTGTCTGACCTTTAGGAGCACCTTGGGGAGGAGAGGCAATGGAGGAAAAGCATATACTGATAGATTTTTCCACCTGAAAGATAGGGTGTCCACTTCCCATGCTTATCTGTGATAAGTCCTTGTGCAGAATCTTTTTAGTTGGTAATTGAGAGGGGAGGCAAATAGACCTATGTCCGGGCATCCCCATTTCCTTGCTATCATGCTGAAAACTTGTGGATCCAGTTTCCACTCATGGGGATCCATGAGGTTTCTGCTTAGTTCGTCTGCCAGAGTATTTTCCTTTCTTGGCAGGAACTGTGCCTGCACATGTACTTGGTAAGTCAAAGCTGTGTCCGACAAGGTCATGGTAATCTGCAAAGGGGGTAAGAATGTGTGCCCCCCTGCTTGTTTATATACCACATGACCATTGTGTTGTCTGTCTTTATCAGTAGTTGTCCCAGATGAAGTAGGCCCTTGAAGGCTGTCAGAGCATTTTGAACAGCTAACATCTCTTTTTGATTGATATGCAGATGCATTTGGTTTGAGGACCATGTGCCCTGAATGCATCTTCCTGCCATGTGGGCTCCCAAGGCATAGTCTGATGCATCCGTTGTTAGTGTCTGCCTGGCTGGAGATAATGTGAATGGCTGTCCCTTGTTCTGGTGACAAGCCTTTGCCCACCATCGAAACTCCTGTTGCAGGCAGGGAATGAGAGTAATGACTGTTTCCAGGCTGTGGCAATGTTGAGTTCAAACACTTTTTAGGTACCATTGAAGTTTCCTCATATGCAGTCTTGCATACTGAATTAGTAGGATGCTGTGAAGCCCAAAGCCTGCAGAATTGTTCTTGCAGATAACTGGGCATTTTTTGCTAACATTTTGAAATAGGTAGTCAGTTGCCTTCGTTTGTCTGGCGTGAGATTTATTCAAGTTTGCACCCAGGAATATTATCTCTTGTGAGGGTACTACCTTTGATTTCTTTTTGTTGACTGTGTACCCTAGGCATGTTAGAAGTCTTTTCACAAATGCCAGATGTTGAAGAAGAATGTCCTTGTTCTCTGCTTGAATGAGACAGTCGTCCAAGTGAGGATATATTTGTATTCCTCTGTCTGCAGAATGCAATTACTGGTGCCAGGCACTTTGTAAAGACCCTGGGCGCAGTAGATAAGCAAAAGGGCAGTGCAGAGAATTGGTAATGCCTTGAACCAGCCTTGAATCTTCGGTATCTTCTGCATGCTTGTCTGATTGGAACATGCAGGTATGCCTCTTTTAGGTCTAAAGTCACAAGCCAAGCATTCTTGCCCAGCATGGGCAGAAGCTGCTGCAAAGTTAACATTTTGAATTTTGGAATATCCAGGAAAGTGTTCAGAATAGATAGGTCCAGTATCGGCCTCCAGGCCTTGTCCTTTCTGGGTACCAAGAACAGTCTTGAGTAAAATCCTTGTCTCTGGTACTTGTTGAATGGCCCCCATGTCCATGAAGGATGAGACTTGTTTGTGTGCCTCTGCCCATTGATTTTTTGGCAGATCTGGCCTACAGTTTGCCTTTGGCAGAGTATGGAAATGGAACCTGTAGCCTTGTGACACTATGTTTAGAACCCACTTGTCCTGGGTTATGATGTGCCATGATGTTTGTGATCTTTCTTCTCCAGCTTTGGAGGTAGAAGCACCTCACTGCTTGTGCCTATAAGAAACTTGCGCCTGGGATCTGCCCATAGGGCATCTGGATCTGCCCCTTTGAGGTCTGTCTGACACAGGAAAGGACCAATTTTTTGTAGGCCAGTGTCTGCTAAACCTAGGTGGCTGTACTTGTAAAAATTCTTTGACAGTTTGCATAGATTTAGCTTTGTCCTCCATTTTCTTTAACACCTCTTCTGCCTTAACACCAAACAAAGTATCATGCTGTAAAGGTGCATCTAGTAATTTAACTTTAACATGATCAGGCAGATTTTGTTCCTTTAACCAAGCATGCCTCCTAATTACAGAACCCGTAACTGTGGCCCTGAAGGAGGCCTCCAAAGAATCAAAACCACATTGCAAAGTATGTTTGCCAAGTTGTTCTGCTGCATACAATAAATCCTGCATTTCCTTGTTTTCTGCACATTCAGAATTTAACATTTTCTGTTTAAGCAATCCCATGACATGTTGCTGATACTTAAGCATATGAAATTGACAGTTTAAGGCCCTTATAGCCAAAGTTGCAGATGTGTAAACCTTTTTTCCCCATCTATCCATTGCCCTTGAATCTTTGTCTTTGGGGGTTGGATTTTTTGCAGTGGAAGCCTTAACGCCCTTTGGACCCAGTGAAATAGTTTCTGAGTCAGCAGCAGGGTTTTTTAAAAAAAATTGTGCGAGTCAGCAACCCTGTAATATCTGTCAGGCTTAACAGGAGCTGGGGGTAAGGAGTCAGGGGGTCAGACTAGACTTCGAAAACACATTATCTACAATGTCTAACACAGGTGGAATGGCTAGAGGCCTGTGCTGAGGTAGAAAAAGAAAATCCCTGAGCCTCTTTTTAGATTCTGAAAAATCTTGGCTCTCCCAGTGGAAATGCTCTTTCATGGTATGCAAGGTTTCCCCAAAGGAATAGTCCTCAGGAGGAGATGCTGAAGGTATAGATTCTTCAGCATCAGAATCCTCATGGGGGGGGGGTTGGGGGTTTGGGCCTTCCTGATCAGAAGAGGAATCAGAAGAAATGGAAACATGATCTGAAGATTCACAGTCAGTGTCTTGCCTAGGCCTCTTATCAGGAGGTGGATGGGAACCCCTGATCAAGGTAATCAAGTCTTCGGCCATTTTGAGCATCTGTTTTTTGGGCATAGAGGCCTGTCCATGTGGCTCTTGAGTTTGTTTCCTTGCTTTAGAAGGTGCTTTAGTCTTTGCCTTTGAAGCTGAAGTCGTTTTAATGTAAAGATGTTTAGGCCTGAATACACCCTCAGAAGCCGGTACCTGCTCAGTGGCTCCAGACCCAGCTGAGGGATTAGCGTCCAAGGCTCCAATACCTTGAGTATCCAGCGGCATAAAGTAGCGGGCATCAGGGGCTGCGAAAGCGCCTCACTGAAAACCGGCAACTGGCTTAGGATAAGCTTCGTTGTCGGTTTTGGGCCTCGGCTGTTTTTCTCTATCCTTTTCTTTGCGTTTTTTGAAACTCTGGTAGTCGGATGGCTATCCGACGACATTTCAGGATAATTAAACCGGCGTCCAAAAACGTTTAAAGCAAAATCATACCGACACTTAATAGTGCGTTGGTTAAATCTAGCACAAAACAGACAACCAGAAACGTTGTGGTCAGGGCTTAGGCAATGAATACAGTAAGAATGAAAATCCTTATGAGGTATTTGCTTTCCACAAGAAATACAATTATTAACTTTTGCTGACATCGGTCTGGAGCAAGAAAAAAGTTTCCTCAATGGGGTACTTAGCTTTATTGAAGACTTCGGATCTGAAACTCAAACACGAAAATCTCAGGAGTCGGCCGAACTGCTTCTGCTTCGGGCACCGCGTGGCAAGACAGACTGGGGAAAATGGCGTCGGCTGCTTCTTTTTTACTCCTGACGACCTGACGTCAAGGAAGGGGCGACAGCAGCCGACGCAGGACTCAAGACTTTGGAATTCAGGCCGGCTGAGGGCAACCTGCCAGCAGAATTACCCAAATGTAATGACTGCAACAGTGAAACACGAAGAACATCAAAAAGTTCCCTGTAAGGAGAGAGAGAGAGAAGAAAAGGGGAATGGAGGGAGGGAAACCAGGACTGTCAATAGTGAATACACTCATCTACATTTATGGTAAGTGTACACAACTGTACTATGTTCTTTGTGTTTAACTGTTGCAGTCATCACATTTGGGCTGATTTCCAAAGTTGAGGAAAAGGGTAGAGGCAGTCAAGAAGACTAGGGGCTGACTAGGATGCCCTGCAAGACTGCAGTGGCAAAGCCTGCCCTGGATTTGGAGAAGATAGGCAGGTGGTAATGCTTGGTGAAGGTGTGAACAGATGTCCATGTGGCAACCTCCAGGATGTCCCTGGTGGGGACTCCTCTGAGGAAAGCTTTAGAGGTGGAGGCTGCTCTGGTAGATTGAGTCCTCCCTTAGGGAGAGGTTTCCCGTGTTGCTTGTAACACAAATGGATGCAGTGTGCTATCCATTTGGAAATTGTTTGTTTGGATATGGTTTTGCCCTCTGCCCCTGCAGCAAAGCTGACTAGCAATTGATAAGTCTTTCTGAATGATTTAGTCCTGTCTAGATGGAAGCTGTCTGTGCACATCTAGAGTGCAGGATCCTTTCCCCTTTGTTTTGTGGGTTAGGGGAAAAAGGTGGGCAAATGAATTGATTGGTTGAGAGCCAGACTGGACACCACTTTGATCATGAAGGATGGGTTAGTCCTAAAGGACACCCTGTCAGCATGGAAGATGACGAAGGGCTCTACATCCATGAGTGCTTGCAGCTCTGATACTCTTCTGGCTGAAGTGATGGCAAGAAGCAAGGCTGTCTTCCAGAAGAAAAACTTTAGCTCTACCGAAGATGCTGGTTCAAAGGGGTGCAGGGTGAGCTTTTCCAACACAAAGTTTAGGTCCCAAGCTGAGGTAGGTATTCTTCTGGGTGGTCTCAAGTTGCTAGCCCCTCTTAGGAACTGTTTGATGAGAGGATGCGAGAAATGTGGGTGCTCTGTGTAGAAATGAGCAGAGGCATGAATTTTAATAGAGGAAAAGGATAGACCACTGTGTAGCAGGTCACCTAGGAAATCCAGGATGAGAGAGGTAGAGAGGGCTGTGCCGTATCGGCTCAATTAGCCTGATTCCAGGTGCAGAGCCTTTTCCATTTGTCAGCATAAGACTTTCTAGTGCTGCGTTTATATCACGTTATCGAAAGATGAAAATAGCGAACGCTATTTCATCGGCCCCAAAATATCTAAACATGAAAATATCCAACATTCAGTACAGCAAATTTTTTCCATGCTTCAAAACACATACACACAACACAAGCACATCAAACAAACAGCAACCACACACATGCACTTAAATTCCTACAGCTAACGCTACACTAAACTAAACATACATTACTATCGACCCACTTACCTTAGCCCAAACCCTAACCCTACGGTCCGTCACTATCGCACACTCACCTAACCTGCACCCTAACCCTAACTCACTTAAACCGCCCCTAACCCTAACGTCTGTCACTATCGCACACAGGCCTAACCCGCGCCCTAACCCTAACTCACTTAACCTGCCCCTAACCCTAACGTACAAACAATCGCACACTTACCTGAACCCAACCCGTAACTTTCCACCACAGTGCTAAGAATAGCGAAGCCACAGAAACGGACAACCAAATTCTTTCCAGAGGAAAGAATTCGCTGTTCTGCAGCTTCGCTATTCTTAGCATTCACTGAATAGTGTATGATATCAGAACATTCGAAGTTTTAATACTTCGATGTTCTGATACAGACCCCTAGTGCTAGGGCATCTAGCCTCACGCATAACATCTAGAACGTTCTTTCTGAGATTGGCAGCTTGATAAGTGTTCAGGGTTGGGGATGCATGAATTCTCCTTCCCTCTGGGTCAGAAGGGCTGGGATCTGAGGGAGATGCCATGGTGGCAGTGGGGCCAGGCTGTGCAGCAGTGGGTACCAGTGCTGGCGAGGCCAGTCTGGGGCAATCAGAATTCTCCACGGTTTTTCCTCCCTTATTTTCAGCAGTACCCTGGCAATGAGAGGTAGTGGGGGAAATGCACAGACCAAGAGGTTGACCCAGGGCAAGGATAGGGCATCCACTTTCCAGGCCCTGCAGTGAAGCTCCCTAGTGCAGAACTTACTGAGCTGATGGCTGGTGTGGAAAGCAAAGAGGTCGACCTTCAGGGGTGCTCCATTTCTGAGTAATTAGCGTGAAGGTTCTCTGGTCTAGCTGCCACTCGTGTGGGTCCAGAAGATTTTGGCTTAAGTTGTCTGCCAGAGAGTATAGAGGGCCTGGCAGGAATTGTGCTAACAGGTGCAGTTGCATGGCTGAGGCTGTGTGCCAAAGGGTCATGGCGAGCCTCCACAGATGGTAGGAGTGAGTCCCTCCCTACTTGTTGATATACCACATCACAGTGGTGTTGTCTGTTTTGATCAGGAAAGCCCCTGGGGAGATAAGAGGCCTGAAAGCTGTCAATGCGTGCTGGACAGCTAACATCTCTTTATGTTTGATGTGCAGATGTATTTGCTGTGGGCTCCATTGGCCCTGTGTGCACCTGCCATCCAGATGTGCACCCCAGGCATATTCTGATGCGTCTGTGGTGAGGGTCTGGGTGGCGTGGGGTGGTAAAAAAGGTAGCCCCTTATTGTGGTAGCATGCTGCTGCCCACCAAAGAAAATCTTTCCTTAGGCAAGATATCATTGGTACAAGAGTTTCCAGGTCTTGAGAGTGTTGACACCAAAGGCTTTTTAGGTACCACTGAAGTTTCCTCATATGCAGTCTGGCATATGGAATGAGTAGAATGCAAGATGCCATGAACCCCAGAGCTTGCAGGATTTTCCTTGCGGATAACTAGGATCTGGTGGCTAGTTGAGAGAAATAGGCAGTCAGGTAAGATTGCGTTTCTGGTGTAAGGAATGCCGTCTGGGATGCTGTTTTCAGCCTTGCTCCCAGGAATATAATCCTTTAGGTGGGTACTAGTTTGGATTTCTTTTCATTGCTAGTGTACTCTAGGGAGGTCAGTAGAGACTTTACAAAGGCCAGGTGGTTGAGCAGCTTTTCTTGACTGTCTGCCTGGATTAGGCAGTCATCTAAGTATGGGTAAATTTGTATATTTCTCTGTCTGCAAAAAGCAATGGCGGGAGCCAGACATTTTATGAAAACTCTGGGAGCAGTAGATAAGCCAAAGGGAAGCACAGAGATCCTGCCCTGAAACGTAGACATTTCCTGCATGATTCCCTGATTGGGAAGTGGAGGTAGGCCTCTTTTATGTCTAGGGTGGCTTGCCAAGCATTCTTGGAGAGCATAGGTAGGAGTAGCTGGGGGTGAGCATTTTGAATTTTGGGATCACCAGGAAGGTATTTAGAATGGCTAGATTGAAGATGGGGTGCCAGATGCCCTCTTTCCTAGGTACCAGGAAGAGCCTGGAGTAGAAACCTTGGTCTATCTGTTCTACAGGAACGTGCTTTATTGCCCTCATAGAAAGCAGGGAAAGGACTTGCTTTTTCGCCTTTGGCCACTGGTTTGGAGGAAGATCTGGGAACCCTTTTGGGGTTAGGACAGTGTGGAAAATAAAATCTGTATCCCTGGGACACTATGTTGAGGACCAAACGGTCGTTTGTAATGGTGGCCTAGGTGCTTACGTGGAAGGAGAGTTTTCCTCCTAGGGGTAAGTGCAGGTGGGCAGAGGGAGAGGGTGGAAGTGGAGAGTCAATGTGAGTTCTTACCATAAGGGAGTGGCTTTGCACTCCCTGGTTTTGAAGTGGAGGAACTCCATTGTTTTGATCACTGCATTCCCTGTGGCTGTTGTCTGGGGGGTCTGCTTCCCCGGGGTTTGGGCTGAACTGACCTGGAGGGGGCAGGAAATGACCAGCGTTTGGAGGGGCAATACCTACTGAACCTGGGTGGCTGGACCTGTAGAAAATCCTCAACTTCGCTTTCTCTTCCATCTTTTTTAAAACCTTCTCTCCCATGGTTCCAAATAAGATATCTTTGTGCAAGGGTGCATTCAATAATTTAAAACTGACATGGTCTGGCAAGGGCTGTTCCTTTAGACAAGCATGCCTTCTAAGGACAGAAAGTACAGTTTTGTACCTACCATAAATGTAGATGTCCGAACTGGATAGCATCTGCAGTCATAACAACTGGGTTGTCCTGTCGTCAGGCAGCCCTTCGGTCGGCCGGATTCCAAAGTCCGGGTCCGGCTTCGGCTGATGTCGCACTTCCCCCGACGTCATCTCTGCTGGTCTTCGGGTATAAAGGCATCAGCCGACGCCATTTTCCTCAGTGTTTCTTGCCCCAGATGCCAGTTGCCCTCTTGGAAGGCTAAATTTTGGGTAAATGCCAATGTTTCCAAAAGATAGAAGGCAAACACAAAAATAAGCATGTATGTACATATATACAAACAAATACACCATAAGAGACTCCCCACCAGCTAGCTATTAGGAGGGTAAATACCTAGGAGTACCACAGAGGGAAGGAGGGTAATCCTGACTGCAGATGCTATCCAGTTCGGACATCTACATTTATGGTAGGTACAAAACTGTACTATGTCCTTCATGGATGCATCTGCAGTCATAACAACTGGGTAGAATACCATAGCCAACTAGGGAGGAGGAAGAATAGATTATGGTGTGGTTAGGATCCCTTGCAGTACAGCAGTGGCAAACCCTGCTCGGGATCTGGAATACAGAGGTAGATTATAATGCTTGGCAAATGTATGCACGGAGGTCCAAGTAGCCGCCTCAATAATGTCCTTGGTTGCCACTCCTCATAAGAAGGCTGTGGTAGTGGCTGTTGCCCTTGTAGAATGAGGCCTTATGTTCTGTGGAATTGGTTTTCCATGGAAGGAGTAACAGAATCGTATGCAATTTCCTATCCATTTGGAGATTGTCTGTTTGGAAATTGCTTTTCCTTCCCTTCCTGTTGCATAGGCTACAAAAAGCTGGTCAGTTTTTCTGTTACTTTTTGTTCTGTCCAGGTAGTAGCGTAGCTGTCTATGTACATCCAAGGTATGCAGCATTCTTTGCCCTCTGTTTTGTGGGATTGGGAAGAAGGTAGGTAGGTGGATTGCCTGGTTTAAAGACACTCTGGATACCACCTTAGGCATAAATGTAGGATTAGTCCTCATGGACACTCTATCTTGGTGGAAGATTAGGAAGGGTTGTACTGCCATTAGGGCCTGAAGTTCAGAAACCCTCCTTGCTGAGGTTATTGCCAGTAGGAAAGCAGTTTTCCATGATAGATGCTGTAGGTCTGCTGTTGCTGCTGGTTCAAAAGGTGCGAGTGTCAACTTTTCTAGCACAAAGTTCAAATCCCAAGCTGGCAATGGTGGTTTCCTAGGAGGCTTTACATTCTTTATCCCTCTGAGGAACTGCCTGAGTAGAGGATGTGAAAAGACAGGTGGATCAAAGCTGTATTCTGCTGAAATAGCTGATGCATGTATCTTGATGGAGGAATAGGACAGGCCTGTATGTAAAAGCTCTGCCAAGTACTCCAAGATGTTAGCAATATCTATATTCGACATATCTTTTCCTCTTTCAGCACTCCAAATGACAAACCTTTTCCATTTTCCTGCATAGTTCCTTCTTGTTGAAGGTCTGCGGGCTTCAAGGATAATGTCTTTAACCCTTTGGGAAAGATCTGGATTAGTTGCTGCTATGTGATGTTCCATGCAGTCAGTTGCAACGTTTTTAGGTTTGGATGCATGATGCTGTAGTTGTTCTGAGTTAACATCAAAGGCATCAGGGGTATTGACCACATTTTTCCCGAGACATGTTCATCAGCAATGGGTACCAGTGGTGTCCTGGCCAGTTTCGAGCTATCAAGGTTATGCTTGAGCGTTCCTCCTTCATTTTTACTAATACCTTGTGTATCAAGGGAAGAGGTGGGAATGCATATGCTGTTAGACCTTTCCAACTGAAGGAGGAGAATCCACTTACCTTGCAAGTGGATGAGATGTCTTTGTGCTGAATTTCTTGAGCTGGTGATTGAGAGGGAAGCGAATAGATCTATCTGTGGCATTCCCCATTTCTTTGAGATGGTCTTGAAGATGTCCGGGTGTAGCATCCATTCGTGAGCATCCGCAGTGGTTCTGCTTAACATGTCTGCTAGAGTATTCTCCTTTCCCGGTACAAATATTGCCTGTAACTGGATGTTGTAGCTGAGTGCCAGATTCCAAAGGTCCAAAGTCATTCTGCATAGGGGGTATGAATGAGTGCCTCCCTGTTTGTTGATGTACCACATGACTGTGGTGTTGTCTGTCCTTATCATCAAATGGCCTTCTTTGAGAAATGGTCTGAATTTTTGGATTGCCAGTTTTACTGCCAGCATTTCTTTTAGGTTGATGTGCAGGTGAAGCTGGTCCTGCGTCCACAATCCTTGTATGCATTTGTCCAGCATGTGAGCCCCCCATCCTAGGTCTGAGGCATCTGTTGTGATGGTTTGGCTTGCTTGATAGTTGTGAAAGGGTAGGCCTGGGTTTGACTGGCATGCTTGAGCCCACCATAGGAACTCCTGTTTTAGGCATGGGATTAGTGGAATTTCTGCTTCTAGGCTGTGCCTGTGTTGGGACCATAAATTCTTTAGGTACCACTGTAGTTTTCTCATATGCAGTCTGGCATGTGGAACCAAGATTATGCATGATGCCATGAAGCCCAAGGCCTGCAGAACTTTTCTTGCTGTTAGCTTGTTCTGTTTTGTTAGTGCCAAGAAGTAAAGAGGGAGTTCTTTTGTTTTTCTGTAGTTAGGAATGCCATTTGTTTTACTGTGTCCAATTCAGCCCAAGAATGTCCTTGTCTGGGATGGTATCAGCCTTGACTTTTGTAAATTGACTGTGTATCTCAGTCCTTGTAGCAAGTAAATGACCCTTTGTAAATCTGTTGTCAGCTTGCTTTTGTTGTCCCCTTGTAGCAGGCAGTCGTCCAGGTATGGATAAATTTGGATTCCTGTAGTCTGCAGTGGGCGATTACTGATGCCAGGCATTTTGTGAATACTCTGGGCGCAGTAGATAAGCCAAAGGGCAATGCTGAGAATTGATAGTGCTCTGATCCTGCAAGAAATCTGAGGTATCTTCTGCAAATTGCTCGAATGGGGACGTGCAGGTATGCCTCCTTGAGATCTAGAGTTACCAGCCAACACTCCTTGCCCAGCATGGGAAGAAGTTGCTATAGGGTCAGCATTTTGAATTTTGGGACAATGATGTATGTATTTAAGGTGGACAGGTCTAGAATAGGTCTCCAACTTTTTTCCTTTCTTGGAACTAGGAATAGTCTGGAGTAGAATCCTTTGCCTTGTTCTGTTACTGGTACTCTTTCCACAGCTCTCATCTTTGTTAATTGCATTATCTGCTGTAGAGCTTCTGTTTTTTGATTTGGAGGCAGATTTGGCATTCCTCTTTTGACTGGTAAAGTGTGGAAGTGGAACCGATAACCTTGGTCTATGGTTTGCAAAATCCACTTGTCTTTTGTGATATAGTGCCAGTTCTTCGAAAATAAGGTTAATTTTCTGCCTAATGGTGCTGCTATTTGTTCCCTGGTAGGCGGAGTTAGGATCAAGTCACTGTGATTGTGCTGTTGTAGTGGTAGTGGCTGTGTCTGTGCCTCTGTTATTACCATGCCACTGTCGTCCTCTGTAGGCACCCCTCTAGATTGATTTCTGCCTCTGGAGCGTCTATTCCTGCCCCTTGGGATCTTGTGGAGTCAGGAAAGAACCAATTTTTGGCAGGCCAGTTCCTGCTAAACCTTGGGGGCTGAACCTGCAAGAAATCTTTAACCGTTTGTACAGATTTTGCTTTTTCTTCCATTTTCTTCATTACCTGCTGGGCAGGTGTACCAAACAAACTGGCCTTATCCATAGGAGCATCTAATAACTTAGCTTTAACATGATCCGGTAAGACCTGTTCCTTCAGCCATGCATGTCTTCTTATCACTGTGCCAGTCATGGCTGATCTAAATGAAGCCTCCAGTGCATCATAGCCACATTTTAAGGAATGGTTACTAACCTGTTGTATGTTATTTACCATTTCTAATACATATTTCTTATCTATAGAGTCATCAGAGGATAGCTTTTTAGTTAACTGATCAAGCATAAACTCTTGGTATTGTATCATGTGAAACTGACAGTTTAAAGCTCTAGCTGAGAGTATAGCTGAGGTGTAAACTTTTTTGCCCCATCTGTCTAAAGACCTGGCTTCCCTTTCAGAAGGAATAGGGTTTTTTGCTGTGGTCGAGGCTACTGCCTTAGGCCCCTGGGATATAGTTTCGGGGTCTGCAAGTGGGGCCTTATATAGGTGATGATGAGTGTCTGGCACCCTGTAAAATCTATCTGGTTTGGCAGGGGCTGGAGGTAAGGAATCTGGTGAAGTGCAGACATCATTAAATGCATCGTCCACAACAGAGAGGACAGGAGGTATAGCTAAGGGCCTGTGTTGTGGTAGGTGCAGAAAAGTCCTAAGTCTTTTTCTGGAATCTGAGAAATCCTGTTCCTGCCATTGGAATTGTTCTCGCATGGCATGTAAGTTTTCCCCAAAGGAGAATTCTTCTGGTGGAGAAGCAGCTGGAATGGATTCTTCAGCATCTGTGTCTTCATAATTGGAGAAAGGAGCCTCTGGCTGGTCTGTAATATCTGAGTCATCCGCAGAATCATCAGAGGACACAGGCTCGGGGCTCTGCTCTGGGTCTTTTTCTGGGGGCTGAGAGGCCCTGTCTGGGTGAGATTGAGATCCCCTAATTAAGGATATTAAATCTTCTGCCAGAGTAAGCATTTGTGAACTAGTGGGCCTGGTTGGGGGGGGTTTAACAGGCACTGATTTAGTAGATTTGGCTGCTTTACCCCTGGCAAAGGCCTTAATAGACATGGCTGCAGGAGGCCTAGCAGCACCACGTGCTGGGGTAGAGACATCCAAAGGGATGGTGTCTGATAAGTCACTAGTAACCACTGTTGTAGGTAAAATTTCTGAGGCCGATTCAAGCAAAGTAGCAGGAACCTCAGTAGAAGTCATTGATTCGGCTGTACTTTGATCAGTTTTCGGTTTCGCCGAAACCGAGACACTATGATTTGCTTAACCATGGTTTCGGCCGAAACCGCGGACCCATGATGTCGGTCTTTTTCTTTCGTTTTTAACAATTTGGGTAGTCGGAGGATCCGGCGGCATAATGTCGCAAAATCTGAGCCGAAAAACTGTTCAGCAAACTCCGACCGACGCCTAAGCGTTCGTCGGTTGAATGAAGCACAGGCCGAACAGGCTGCTACGTCGTGGTCTGGGCCTAAACAAGGCAAACAGTAAGTGGAAATCTTTATGAGGTATTTGTTTCCCACAAGTTAAACAGTTATTGACTTTTTCTGACATCGCCTCAGGCAAGAAAGAGTCCCCAACGGGTACTTAGCTTTAGAAGTCTTGAGTAGTATTCGGTAGTAGTAATCTCTGGATCTGACCGACCGGCACTTGCGAACCGCTTCTGCTTCGGGCGCCACGCGGCAAGAAAGACTGAGGAAAATGGCGTCGGCTGATGCCTTTATACCCGAAGACCAGCAGAGATGACGTCGGGTGAAGTGCGACATCAGCCGAAGCCGGACCCGGACTTTGGAATCCGGCCGACCGGAGGGCTGCCTGACGACAGGACAACCCAGTTGTTATGACTGCAGATGCATCCATGAAGGACATCCGGTGACTGCTGCCCTGCAAGAAGCTTCTAGGGAGTCAAAACTACAGCGTAAGGTGTGCTTAGTTACTTGACTTGCAGAATGCATTAACTCTTGTAACTATCTCCTGCACAAGCAGGAAAGGATGACATTTTTTGTTTGAGGAGTTCCATGGTATGTAGCTGAAATTTTAGCATATGTAACTGACAATTCAGTGCTCTGACAGCAAGAGTAGCAGAGGTGTATACTTTTTTACCCCATCTGTCTAGTGCTCTGGAATCCCTATCTGAGGGGGTGGGATTCTTAGCAGAAGTTGCTTTCATTCCTTTAGGCCCTTGAGAAATAACCTCAGGGTCAGCAGTAGGATTTTTGAAAAGAAATTTGTGCGAGCCAGGGACTCTGTAATACTGGTCAGGTTTCCTGTTCCTGGGAGCAGGAAGGAGGGTGACAGGAGTCAAACTAGATTCCATAAAAACATCATCCACAACATCCAGGACAGGAGGAATGGCCAAGGATCTGTGCTGTGTAAGATCCAATAATTCCCGGAGTCTCTTTTTAGACTGAGGGCAGTCCTGACATTCCCATTGGAAATGCTCCCTTAAAGTATGAAGGGTTTCCCCAAAGGAAAAGCCCTCGGGTAGAGAGGCTGAAGGAATGGATTCCTCTGCATCAGAATCCTCATAAGCAGAAAGGGGTTGCATTGTCTTCATATTCAGATGCATCAGAGTCATCAGCCTCCTGTTCAGATAAAACTACTGGGGACAGATCTCTTTTTCTTTTGGAAGGGGTAGCTTGGCTACCTCTGATCAGCATTATAAGGTGTTCCATCATTTTAAGCATTTGAGACTGAGGCAAGGAAGCAGGTGCCTGAGATTGGGTCATCGGTTTCTTGGGTGTGGTTCGTACCCTGGGCTTTAGAAACTCGGTAGTTTCCGAAAGAATGGTAGACGTGAAAGAAGACGTTGGTCTGAGTCGAGAATCAGTAGTGTGAAGTACTTCCTCGGAAGCCAGTGCCTGCTCAGCGACTCCAGACCCATCCAAGGTAGAGACAACTGCAGGGTCCTTAGTCGAAGAGTTTTGCTGCATACTGGACTATGAAAGGGTCTTGGTAGCGGCCTGCGGATCCACAGAAGTGGGCATCCGGGGCTGAGAAAGCATCTCACTGAGGACCGGAGAACTGACGACTAGCTTAACGGAAGCATTGTTGGTAGGTTTGTCTCTGTCTTTATCCTTACTTTTTTTTGGAAGATCTGCTGTCGGATGGCTTACTGAAGCCATATCGAAATTCGAGGACTGTGAGCGAAAATATCTTGCTACAATAAGGGCCCAATGACTATAGTTCTGGCACTGAACAAAGCAGAAAAGCAACAGCAAGGGACGTCGTGGTCTGGGCCTAAGCAAGTGACGCAGGAAGAGTGAAAGTCTCGGTGTGGCATTTGCTTTCCACAGGCGATACAATTGTTAACTTTTTCTGACATCGGTTAGAGCAAGAAAAAAGGATCCCCAACGGGGTACTTAGCTTTAGAAGACTTCAGCTTCAGTTCGAAAGATGAAACTCGGGTAGCGGCCGACTGGCACTCGTGCAAACTGCTTCTGCTTGGGGCTCCTCGGCAAGACAGACTGATGTAATGGCATCGGCTGCCTTACTTTATACTACTGACGACCTGATGTCAGTCCTGAAGTGACAGCAACTGACGCAGAAATACTAAGCCTCTGGTATTCGGGCCGGCCGAGGGCTACCCTGGCAGGGATAACCCAAATGTGATGACTGCAACAGTGAAACACAAAGAACATCAGCATATCCAGTGATGAACTCCAAACCGGCAATAGATCACACAAGTATAAAACCTGGAACAATGAACTTGCACTTCTCAACGGTCTCTGCAGCAAGCTTGAGTGAAATGGGTTCCTGAGACCATGTAGAAACTGTCTCATGTTTACGGACAACCATCTACTACATAAACAAAAACAGTGTGTGACAGATGTAGTTATAATGTTATCGAAGGCAAAGCTTTCACATAAAACAACTACAGACAATAGGGAAGAGGAGGAAACCTAAAAATGATTACAGTCCAAAAGACCTAGTAAGACTGACGTGGCAAATCCTGCTCTAGTTCTAGAGAAAACAACACTTTCTAAATGTGCAAATAGAAGACCAAGCAGCTACTTCAACAACAGATCTAGAATCCAGAACACTGAACAAACCCCCGAGGAAGCAGCAGCCCTAGCGGAATGCAATTTACCTGAAGCTAGAATCTGCTTACCACAGAAGGAATAACAGACAGATAAGCCTTGGATATCCAATGGGAAATAGTTCCTTTGGAACCCACAGAAGCCAAGGTCTTGTTCTGGAAAGATACAAAAACTAATCTGATTTTCTGACCGTCATGATCTTGTTACAAGTAAAACCTGAGCTGTCTATGCACATCCACAAAATGCAGAATCCTTTCCCCCTTTCTTACTTAGAGAAGGGAAAAGGTAGAAAAGGGAAAAGGTAGAAAAGTTAACAGTCTGATAAGAGACTTCATTAGCAACCTTAGGCATAAAAAATGATGAATTCAAACAGCAACCCCACCCTAGGGGGAAAGAAGAAAGGGTATAGCCATCAAAGCTTGTAACTCGATACCTGCTTTAACAGAAGTCTAAGCTACCAGCAATACTAATTTCCCAAGTACAAAACTTCAGAGAAGCAGAAGCAGCAGGCTCAAAAGGATAAGGTAAGCTTTTCTATGACATAGTTCGGGCCCCAAGGAGGAGGGTCAGTTCTTCTTCGTGGTCAAATATGTAGGACTCCCTTCAATAATCATCTAACCTCAAATTAAGCTGAAAGTGATGGATCCGGAAGTAAGCAAGCAAAAATGGTTGACAGGATGTGCATTACAGAAATAAGCCAGAATATTAGGAATACCCTGTCAATAAAGGGTCCCGATTCATTTTTCGGAATCAAAAGGAGAATCCTTTCTATGATTTCCGCTTACTTGGTTTTCTAGCCTCCTGTTAAAAACCATAAGCACGCCCTCAAAATATCAACAAATAAAAGGAATTAAAATTCTACCACCAAAAGGAATCAGGTTCAAAGTCTGTAAGCTGGGGTGAGTTAAACATCAAAGTTGTGTATGCATACCATAAATGTACAAGTTCCAATGTATTCAGTGTTGCACTCCAATCTTGGGGGACTTCCCGACATGGAAGCCCTCAGCCTGACTGACTACCAAAGAATAGTCTCCTCTCCTTCTGCAGCCTGTGGGCACCCTATCCGACATCACTATGTTTGGGTATAAGGGGAGTTGGCCAGCGCCATGATCTCAGTACTTTTCATACCTCTAAAGTTAGAACCCCCCCCCCCAACTGTCCCCCAAGAAGTTCTGGGACCCTGTAATTAAGGAAGGAGGAGAACTAGAAAAGAGGGCTAACCTGGCTGAGTAGTAGAAAGTCCCAGCCTACACAGTAAGCTGGGGGAGTACTGCAAAGGTGAATACACTCAAATATCTACATTTAAAAAAAAAACTTTAAATTTGATTGTAATTTAACTTTGCTCATGTATATACCAATTTGTTTAAATGCCAATTTATTGTAATACTGTCATTGTGTATTTCTCCAACTGACTTATACATTTCTAATTTTCAGCTTTGTTAACCAAAACATTTGTAATTTTCAACGTTGTTAACTAAAATGTAACTGTAAATTGGAGATTTTCTCCCCAGGACTCCATTGAAAATGGGCTCCTAGTGGCCTAATGGACCATCCTGGCAAACAAACTGCAAATAAATACATTTATGGTAAGTATACACAACTGTATTATGTTCTTCAGGTTTAACCCTAAATTTTGGGATGATTCCCAAAGTTGAAGAAAGGGAGAACAGAAGATTAAGGAGAGGTGAGGATGCCCTGCAAGATGGCAGTGGCAAATCCTGCCTAGACTTGAAGAAGGCAGAAATATGGTAATGTTTCATAAAGGTATGTACTGAAGACCAAGATGCTGTCTCGAAAATGTCCCTAGTGGGCAGCCCTTTAAGAAATTCAGTAGAGGCAGCAGTAGCCCTGGTGGAATGTGCCCTTACAGCATCAGCGGGTTTCTTTCCATGATGGCTGTATCAGGAGGAGTTCCAGTGGGAAATCCATCTGAAATGGTTTGCCTAGACACAGACTTCCCCTCAGAGCTACTGGCAAAGGCCACAAACAATTGGTCTGATTTCTTGACACTCTTGGTTCTGTCTAAGTAGTAACGCAATTGCCTATGTACATCCAAAGAATGAAGAATCCTTTCCCCTCCATTCTGGGGGCTTGGAGAAGAGGGTAGGCAAATGTATGGATTGATTCACTGAGGCCTCTGTTACCACCTTGGGCATAAAGGAAGGGTTTGTCCTGAGTGAGAGAATGAGTGGACGATTATGTGTTCCACACACATTAGGGCCTGAAGCCCAGAAACTCTTCTGGCTGAGATGACAGATAGTAAGTGGCCAGTCTTCCAGGTAAAAAATGAATAACTCAGTGGAAGCAGCTGGTTCGAAGGGTGGAACGGTCAATTTCCCCAACACAAAACTGAGGTTCCAAGGTGGAACTAGAGGCTTTCTGGGAGGCCTAAAGTGTGAACAACCTCTCTCAAACGGTTTCATGAGAGAGTGGAAGAGAGAAAAGGTTGAGAAGGCAAGTAGGCTGAAATAGTTGAAGCATGGATCTTTATGGAACAGTATGACATATCTTTGTCAAAAAGGCTGACCAAATAAGACAGAATGAAGGGAATCTTGGCTAGACGAGGGTCTTGTGCTTTTTGTCTGCACCAAAGGGTGAATCCTTTCCATTTGACTGAGTAATATTTCCTTCTGCTAGGTCTCCTGGCCTCTTTTAGAATATCTAAGAACTGCTCGTCAATGAGAGATTCCTTCTATGAAATCAAGGTATCATCCATGCTGACAATTTGAGTGTCTGCAGGTTGGGGTGTAGAGTCTTTCCCCTGTCCTGTGTTAATAGATTGATTCTCTGTGGCAGCTGCCATGGCTCCGTGCTGCTTAGGCTAATAAGCAGAGGGTACTAGTGCTGCCCGGGCCAATCTGTGGCTATTAGTATTCACAGGAAGTTACTAAACTAATGGCCCTAGTGTCACTCCAAGCCTAGCCAAGTTCTACCCTTATTTTCATGATCAGCACCTACCACCCCTGTCCAAGAGGGACACAGGCGGAACCTCCGGGATGAATTTACAGTTACCCATCCAACCTTCCAGAATGCATTTGAAGAAGGCCAATGAGGTGTTCTGTTTGACATGAGGTGGGAGTCTGTTCCAAAGGGGTGCTAATCTTTGAGAGACAAATCTGTCCCTCCAGCAGGTTCTATTAATATCACATACCAGGTTAAGATTTTTAGAGCCAGCAACATGTGTACCATTTGACTTGCAGATATGCAGCTTTCCAATAAACCAGGGTCAGAAACTGCCTTATATGCAGGACATAGACTGCCTCCCAGTAGTCTGTATGAAACAGAATAAAGTGACAGTGATTTCAGACAATCCACTTAGGACAGACGCCGAAGACAGTACAGTTGTGTACACTTACCATAAATGTAGATGTTCAAGTGTATTCACTGTTGCAGTCATTACATTTGGATTATCTGCCTGCAGGTAGCCCTCAGCAGGCCCGAATACCAGAGTCTTGGATTCTTGTGTCAGACGCGGTCTCCTCCTCCATGACGTCAGATTGTCAGGGGTATAAAACATGCAGCCGACGCCATTACATCAGTTTTTCTTGCCCCAGATGTCAGGTGCCCCCACATACACCAAACAAGGAGGAAAGGTAGAGCCAAGGCAAGTCAGGGGACTGGAGGGAGGGTAACCAGGACTGCAAAAGTGAACACACTCTAACATCTATATTTATGGTAAGTGTACACAACTGTACTATGTTCTTCGTGTTTCACTGTTGCAGTCATTACATTTGGGTTGATTCCCAAAGCCAAGGAAGGGAGGAGGAAGTTAGAGAGGATTAGGACCAGCTATTAAGCCCTGCAAGACTGCAGTGGCAAAACCAGCTCTGGATTTAGAAAAAATAGGCATGTGGTAATGCTTGGTGAAGGTATGTACAGAGCTCCAGGTAGCAGATTCTAGGATGTCCCTGGTAAGGACTCCACTGAGAAAGGCTGTAGAGGTAGATGCAGCTCTGGTGGAATGTGATCTTATCCCCTGTGGGGTAGGTTTTCCATGGTGCTTATAGCAGAAACTAATGGAATGGGCTATCCATTTAGAAATGGTTTGCTTTGAAATGGCCTTCCCTTCTGCCCTGCAGCAAAGCCAACTAGCTGCTGTTCAGCTTTTCTGAGAGGCTTAGTCCTGTTCAAATAAAATCTAAGTAGTCTGCGTACATCCAAAGAGTGTAGTATTCGTTCTCCTTTGTTTTGTGGATTTGGCAAAAAGGTAGGCAAATGAATGGACTGATTTAGGGCCACACTAGACACCACCTTGGGCATAAAGGAAGGATTGGTCCTGAGGGAAACCTTGTTTGCATGGAAGATGATGAAGGGCTCCACAGCCATGAGGGCCTGTAATTCAGACACTCTTCTTGCTGAAGTGATGGCTAGAAGGAAAGCTGTTTTCCAAGAAAGGAATTTCAACTCTGCAGTTGGAGCTGGTTCAAATGGAGGGACAGTGAGCTTTTCCAATACAAAGTTAAAGTCCCAGGCTGGAGTAGGGGCTCGCCTGAGGGGGGGGGGGGTCTTAAATTTTTGGCCTCTCTGAAGAATTGCTTTAGCTGGAGGTGAGAGAAGAGGGGTGGTTCAGTATTATAATGTGCTGAAATGGTAGAGGCATGAATTTTAATTGACGAGAAGGATAGGCCCTTGTGGAGCATTTCTGTTAAGTACTGAAGAATATGACTTAAGCTGTGCACCGTTGTGCCCATCCCCTGAGTCTAGCTCCAGGAACAGTATCTTTTCCACTTTATAGCATAGAATTTTCTAGTACTAGGACTCCTTGCTTCCAGAATGACATCTAGCACCTGCTTACTGAGGGATGCTATTGAAGAGCTCAAGGAATTATCCAGGCTGCAAAGTTCAGGGTTTGAAGCTGAGGGTGGAGAATCTGGCCCGCCTGCTGGGACAGCAGGGAAGGTGTCTGAGGCAGGTGACATGGCTCCAGCAGTATCACACTGCGTCAGAGGGGGTACCAATGCTGGCGTGGCCAGTCTGGTGCAATCAGTATTGTCCTTGACTTGTCCTGTTTGATCTTTAGCAGAACCTTCGAGAGGACAGGCAGAGGGGGAAAGGCATAAACCGAGAGCCTTTCCCAGGTAAAGGACAGGGCATCTACTTTCCAAGCTTGACGGCGGGGAGTCCTTGTGCAGAATTTCTCCAATTGGTAGTTCTGGGGGGGGGGGGGTCAAATAGGTCTATCTCTGGAGTCCCCCATTTGTTCCTCAAGAGGTTGAATATTTTTGGCTCCAGTTTCCATTCGCATGGGTCCATGAGATTTCTGCTTAGGTTGTCTGCCATTGAATTTAGCTTGCCTGGCAGGAATTGAGCTTGTAGGTGCACTTGGTAGCTCAAGGCTGTGTTCCACAGAGCCATGGCTAGTCTGCAGAGAGGGTAAGAGTGGGTTCCCCCCCTGCTTGTTAATAGGTTCATAGGTAGATACTAGGCTATCTGCCCTAGGGCATTTATAAGCCTAGCCAGAGTGTATTTGGCTTCCGCCTCCCTATTAGATTAGCCTACTGTGCCTCTGTAAAGTAGGTCACAGAAAGTACCCTTTTAAGATTAGTTTACTGTGCCTCTGTCTAGCAGGGAAACAGGAGAGATCCCAGGGGGGAAACAGGAGAGATCCCAGGGGTGAATTTGTGATTTCCCATTCACGCATCCAGATTTCGCTTGATGAGGGTCAGCGAGGGGCTATGTCTAACATGAATTGGGATTCTATTCCAGAGTGAGGGGAGCCTCTGGGAAATTAATCTGTCCCTCCAGCATGTCCTATTTATTTTTGTGCTGAGGTTTAGGTCCCTGGAGCGTGTAGCTCTAGGGGACTTGGATTTTTTGAGGTGGAGCATGTCCATTAATTCTGGGTTTGACATGACTTTGTACGTCAAGCATAGATCGCCTCTGAGTAGGCGGTAAGCAACTGAGTAGAGCTGGAGTTTCTTTAGTCGAGCTGCATAGGACATCTGTTTGTAGCCCATGATCCTCTTGGTGAGGTACTTTAGGGGTCTCTCCAGTTGCTGCAGGTGTCGGGTAAGGTACATCCCAAAAGGGGCATTGTATTCAATTATGGGCCTGATGAGTGATGAGTAGAGGGGCACAATGACCTCTCTTGATCTAGATGAGAACCCTTTCGTGATAAGGTGGGCTATATAGAAGGTCTTTCTAACCACTTTGGCAACGTGATTATCAAAGGAGAGATTACTATCTACGTTGGTCCCCAAATCTCTAATTACTTCTTCCGTACTTAATGGATGACCACCTATGTGATAATTTGTGGGCACCTTGTTTTTCCCAAAGGGGATGACTATGCACTTTTTAGAATTTAGCTCGAGGCCGTGGCTCTGGCACCAAGCATCCGTCTCTGTGAGACCCTTTTGGAGGATGCTTGTGTCAGCTGGAGATTCGATTATGGCCCCCAGTTTGCAGTCATCTGCGAACTTTGTCAGCCATAATCCCCCCCGTGTTAGCCTGAACCTCAGAGAAGTATATACCGAACAAGAGGTCCCAGAACTGAGCCCTGTGGGACGCCACTTGTAACTGGTTTGGATTTGGACATGGCACCTGCGATTCTGACCATGTGGGTTCTATCTCTGAGCCAGTTTGCAACCCATCTTGTGATATAGGGGTTGATATTTAAGCTGGTAAGCTTATTTATGATGCCCAGAGTGGGGTATTGTGCCGAAGGCTTTTGCGAGGTCCAGGTAGGCTGTGTAGACAACCTTGCCTTCATCTATGGCTTTAGTAACTGTTTCAAAGAAATCAACTAGGTTTAAGAGGCAAGATCTGCCCTTAACAAAGCTGAATTGGGTAGGGTCTAGTATCTGGAGGCTCCCAATGTCTTTGTTTAGGAGTTCCATGATAATACGCTCCATAGCTTTACAGACCACACTAGTCAGGCTTATGGGGCGATAGTTTCCGGGGTCCGTTGTGGCACCACCTTTGTGGAGTGGGACCACTGTAGCTGTACGCCATTCTTTGGGTACATATCCTGTAGTAAGGCTAAGTTTGAACAATGACTTAATGTGAGGGTTCAGTTCTTCTTGGAGCTCGTGTAAGACACAGCCTGGGATACCGTCCGGTCCCATAGATGCTGTGTATTTTGCTTTGGAGAGGGCAGCTTTCACCTGTGCATCTGTGATGTCAGGGAGGTTACATTCAGTTGGGATAGGCATTTGCTCCTTTGGGGGGAAAGGGGGGGAGAAGTTTGCGCTGAATCTGTCTGCCAGGATGTTGGCTATGTCTGTAGGTTCGGTACATTTTGTACCGTTATGCAACAATTCAGTGCATATCTGGGAGTTTCCACCCATGTTCCTGACATAACTAAAGAAGGCCTTGTGATTATCTTTAGTGTCTAGGGCAATTTTTCTTTCGAAGCTGGCCTTTGATGATTTTATGAGGGATCGAAGTTTCTTGCTAATACTGATCAGAGATGCCTTCCCTTTTTGGGATTTTGCTCTGTCATGTAGTAGCTTCCTCCTTCTGTTGTATAGCTTATTTATTGCTGGGGTCCATCAGACCGGTCTCCTGTTTTTGGAGGAGTGAGTCTTGGTTTAATTTGGGATAGCACGATCCATGCATTCCTGCAGGTGCTCACAGAATGCATTTGTAAAGGATTCTGCGGATTGGGCTGTATTATCCTCTGGCCCAGGGGCTTTGAAGGATTCCACCTCAGTCTTGAGAAGTGCAAAGTTGGCTTTTGAGAAATTCTTTACAGCGATTTCCTTGGCTGGGGGTGGGGACGGGATATGGATGTTCAGGGAAATTTGTTTATGGTCTGATCTTACCAATGAGGGGTTTACCTAGGTGTGGAGCATAGAGTCCCCATGTTGGTGATGACCAGGTCCAATATGTTGTTCCCTCTTGTGGGAGTGGTGACCAGTTGTTCCATTGCGTTAGAGTTTATAAATTCAAGGAACCGTTGGGCGAGGGTGTTTGGGCTTGAGTAGTTTTCCCAGTCAATGCTTGGGTAGTTGAAGTCACCCAATAACATAGTGTTTGGAGAGACCTTCATATTCTCCAGTGTTCTCAGGAATGCCAAGTGGGGTTCCTGTAAAAGGGAGGGTGTTCTGTAGCAGGCTACAAACTGAAAGGCAGTTTTGCCCGCTGTTAGTTGCACATGGATAGTTTCCGATGCTTTGTGCAGTGCCACTAACCTGGAGGTTTAGGTATCTTTGATGAATATAGATACTCCCCCTCCTTTTGTGCTTCAGGCCGAGTTTTGGGGCCAAAACTCATGGTATGAGTTATAACCTGATAGTGCTGGGGTGCTCTCAGGAGCCTTGAACCAGGTTTCTGTTACTGCACAGACATCGATTTTCTCCATACTGAGGAGAGCCTCGAGTGCGTGCATCTTGAGGTTTAGACTTCTGGCATTGAGTAGCATTACCTTTAGTTTTTTTATCCTTGGGTTGTTTATGGAGGTGGGTTTGTCCTTTGAGCCTTGCCTAAAAAGGGCACTGTGGGGGTGCAAGAGCCTTAGCCAGTACACGAAAACCTAAGGGTGACAGGTGCAAGCCGTCCCTAGCGAAGCAACGTGGCTTGTTGAGCATGTCATCCCAGGCTGACAGACACTGGATCCCCTTTGAATGACACCAATACTTTAGCCAACTGTTGAAACTGATCATTTTGTCTTTATACTGTGGCATCATTCTTGGTGAGGACAAGATGCTACTCAAGGTCAGGGTCATACCAGCCTGGGCTACATGGTCAGAGAGCTCCTCTATGTCTCTTTTCATGTAGTCAAGGAAGGTACGTCTCAGGTCATTCACACCAGCATGGACAATGATGGAGTCATACTTGTACTTGCTTTGGAGTGACCTGAGTGGTTGCGTTATGTGGCGGATCCTGGCACCCAACAGGCAGCTTACAGTAACCTTCTCCTTGTTCAGTCTGGTGAGCGGGACATCAGTGTGCCGGACAAGAGAGTCCCCTATAACAAGTGTATTTGGTGTGCTTATGTACACATAACTGTGGTGTTGTCTGTCTTTACCAATAATTGTCCTGGAAGGATGTGGCCTTTGAAGGCTGTCAGGGAATTCTGTACAGCTAACATTTCTTTTTGGTTGATATGCAGGTGCATCTGACTCGGGCTCCATTTGTCCTGAATGCACTGCCCTGCCAAGTGAGCCCTCCCCAGGCATAGTCTGATGCGTCTGTTGTTAGGGTTTGAGCAGCAGGGGGCAGAGTGAAAGGGACCCCCTTGTTGTGGTAGCAGGCCTCTGCCCACCAAAAGAACTCTGTCTTTATACATGGAATGATAGGAATCACTAACTCCAGGTCCTGAGAATGTAGGCACCATAGGCTTTTTAGATACCATTGTAGTTTCCTCATATGCAGTCTTGCATATGGAATTAGTAGAATGCAAGAGGCCATGAACCGCAGGGCTTGCAGAATTTTCCTTGCAGATAGCTGGGTCTTTGTGGCCAGAAGTTTGAAGTAGGTTGTCAAATAAACGTGTTTCTCTGAGTGAGGAAAGCCATCTGGGAAGTTGTGTTCAAGTTTGCTCCCAGGAATACAATCTGTTGACAGGGTACTAGGTGAGATTTCTTTTCATTTATGGTGTACCCCAGTGACGTTAGAATCTTCTTTACGAATGCTAGATGTTTTAATAGCAAGTCCTGGCTTTCTCTCTGAATCAGACAATCATCTAAGTATGGGTAAATCTGAATATTTCTCTGCCTGCAAAATGCAATGGCTGGAGCTAGACGCTTTGTGAATACCCTGGGCACACTAGATAAGCCAAAGGGAAGTGCAGAAAACTGATAGTGCATGGAACCTGCCCTGAAGCATAGGTATTTCCTGCAAGTTTCCCTTATTGGGATGTGCAGGTAAGCTTCCTTTAAGTCTAAGGTTGCCAACCAGGCATCTCTGCCTAGCACAGGAAGCAGTTGGTGAAGTGTTAGCATTTTGAATTTTGGGATTACCAAAAAGGTGTTTAGACTAGAGAGGTCCAGGATAGGATGTCAGGAGCCGTCTTTTCTGGGTACCAGGAAAAGTCTTGAATAAAAACCTTGTCCCCTTTCTTCTGCTGGGACAGGTTGAATAGCCCTGATACTTAGAAGAGAGAGAACCTGCTGTTGAGCCTCTGCTCACTGATTTGGGGGTAAGGTCTGGCCAACCATTTGGGTTTGGTTGGATGTGGAAGTGGAATCTGTATCCTTGGAAAACTATATTTAAAACCCATTTGTCCTGGGTAATGAGTTCCCAGTTTTTTGCATGCAGGGCAAGCTTTCCTCCTAAGGGAGCAGGCAGTTGAGCAGGGCTTGGAAGGGTTAAGGTTAAGTCATTGTGACATTTTTCTGTAGGGGGGTGTCTTACTACTTCCTGCTTTGGAAGTGGGAGCCCCCCACTGCTTAGGCCTGTGTGTAGCCCGAGAATGTAACCTAGGTGGTCTGCTGTTCTTGGGTTTGGACTGAGAAGGCCTGGAAGAGACTGGAAAGGACCAATTCTTCGAAGGCCAATGTCTATTAAATCTGGGAGGCTGTACTTGTAGGAAATCTTTAACAGTTTGCATAGATTTAGCTTTTTCCTCCATCTTTTTGAGGACTTCTGCTTTGTTGTCAAACAGGCGGTCTTGATTTAAGGGAGCATCCAGTAATTTAGCTTTAACATGATCTGGCAAGTTTTGCTCCTTAAGCCAAGCATGCCTTCTAAGTATAGACCCAGTGACAGCAGCCCTGCAAGATGCTTCTAGAGAGTCAAAACCACACTGCAAAGTATGTTTAACAACTTGTGCAGCAGAATGCATTAAATCCTGTAATTCCTTGTGTTCAGCACAGTCAGGAATCAACAACATTTTCTGTTTAAGTAATCCAATAATATGCTGCCGGTACTTTAACATATGAAACTGTCAATTTAAAGCCCTAATGACCAAAGAAGCAGAAGTATATACCTTCTTACCCCATCTGTCCAAGGCTCTAGAATTTCTATCAGAAGGGGTAGGATTTTTGGCAGCAGTAGCCTTAATGCCCTTTGGACCTTGGGAAATGGTCTCTGGATCCGCAGTAGGATTCTTGAAGAGGAACTTGTGAGAGTCAGGTACTCTAATATCTGTCAAGTTTTCTGGGAGCTGGAGGTAAAGTGTCTGGAGACAGGCTAGATTGCAAGAAAGCATCATCTACAATGTCCACAACAGGAGAGATAGCTAAAGGCCTGTGTTGAGGAAGGAGTAAGAATTCCCTAAGCCTGTTTTTTGGAGTCAGAGTAATCCTGGCTTTCCCAGCAGAAATGCTCCCCAAGAGTGTGCAAGGTTTCACCAAAAGAAAAATCTTCAGGAAGGAAAGCAGAGGGAATGGAATCCTCTGCATCAGAAACCTCATAGGTAGACAAGGGCAAATCCTGGTAATCAGAAGAAACAGAAATTTCAGAATCCTGATCAGAAGAATCAGAAGGAAAATCAGTGGCTCCAGACCCATCCAAGGTAGAGACATCCGCAGGTTCCATAGTCGAAGAAGCATCTTGCGGCATACCGGACTTGGAATGGGTCTCAGTAGAGGCCTGCGAATCTGAAGTAGCGGGTATCAGGGGCTGCAAAAGCGCTTCACTGAGTACCAGCGGACTGACGACTAGCTTAACGAAAGTGTCATCGGCAGTTTTGGACCTATGGGGTCTGTGTCTGTCTTTATCCTTACTTTTTTTGGAATATCGGTAGTCGGATGGCTTACCGAAGCCATTTCTGGGTAGTTATACAGAGTACCAAAATAATTTGCTGCAAAAATAAACCGACGACGAATAGTTCGGGGATTGAATAAGGCACAAAACAGACAGCGAGGGACGTCGTGGTCTGAGCCTAAGCAAGGAATGCAGTACGAATGAAAATCTTCATGAGGTATTTGCTTTCTACAGGTAAGACAATTGTTAACTTTTACTGACATTGGATAAGAGCAAGAAAAAGGATCCCCAAAGTACAGTTGTGTACAATTACCATAAATGTAGATGTTCGAGTGTATTCACAGTTGCAGTCATTACATTTGGGTAATCTGCTGGCAGGTTGCCCTCAGTCAGCCTGAATATCAAAGTCTTGGGTCCTGCATCAGTTGCTGTCTCCTCTTCCTGACGTCAGGTCGCCAGGGGTATAAAACATGCAGCCGACGCCATTTTCTTCAGTTTTTCTTGCCCCAGATGTCAGGTGCCCCCCCCAATACTCCGGTCCATTAATGATTGGCAGTAGATTTTCACATACCGAGGTGCCAGCTCAACGTTCAACCTTCAACAAAGGCACGCCCATTTACGCATGTCTTTCGAACGCCCATCCAACCGAGGGAAGGACATGCAGACTCCACACAGAAGGCACTCCCCACACTCCAGCCAGGAATCGAACGGGAGAACCTCTTGCTGTGAGGCAACAACGCTACCGCTGCACCATCGCGGAACTCTATATATATATCTATATATATAATAGATATAACTATATAAATAAACTGCAATATATATGTAAATGCAATTGTACCAACATACACTTTACCTTCATCTAAAAGCAAATACACCACAAAGGCTTTAGAATATAGTGAAGGAAAGAGAAGTTCTAGAAAAAAGGGGGATGGCGGGTGGGTAACCCGGACTGCAACAGTGAATACACTCGAACATCTACATTTATGGTAAGTGTACACAACTGTACTATGATCTTCGTGTTTCACTGTTGCAGTCATTACATTTGGGTAGAATCCCAAAGCTATGGATGGGAGGCTGGAACTAAATAGCATTAGGAGCGGCTATAAGGCCCTGCAGAACTGCAGTGGCAAAGCCTGCCCTGGACTTAGAGAAAAGAGGCAAATGATAATGCTTTGTAAATGTATGAACAGAGCTCCAAGCAGCAGCTTCTAGAATGTCTTTGGTTGGAACTCCTCTGAGAAAAGCTGCAGAGGTAGATGCAGCCCTGGTGGAATGTGACCCGATTCCATTGGGTTTACCATGATGCAAGCAGCAGAAACGAATGCAGTGGCTTATCCACTTTGAAATAGTCTGCTTTGAAACAGTCTTCCCCTCTGATCCTGCAGCAAATGCAACCAGTAGTTGCTCAAACGTTCTTAGAGATTTGGTCCTGTTTAAGTAGAATCTTAGTTGCCGGTGTACGTCCAAGGAAGGCAGAATTTGCTCCCCCTTGTTCTGCGGATTTGGGTAAAAAGTTGGCAAGTGAATAGTTTGGTTAAGAGCCACACTGGATACCACCTTAGGCATAAAGGAAGGATCGGTCCTGAGGGACACCCTATCTGGGTAAAATGTAATAAAAGGCTCCACAGCCATGAGAGCCTGTAGTTCTGAAACCCTTCTTGCTGAAATGATTGCCAGAAGGAAAACTGTTTTCCAAGATAAAAACTTTATATCCGCAGTAGCTGCTGGTTCAAAAGGAGGCAGGCTGAGCTTTTCCAGCACAAAATTGAGGTCCCATGCAGGAGTTGGTGATCTTCTGGGAGGCCTTAAATTTCTGGCCCCTCTAAGATACTGTTTTAGCAGAGGATGAGAAAAGATGGGAGGCTCTGTGTTGTAATGAGCTGATATGGCAGAGGCATGGATTTTTATTGATGAAAGAGATAGGCCCTTGTCAAGCATCTGTCAAGTATTGTAAAATCTGAGAAATATTTGGCTTTGCTGTGTCCGTTCCTTGTGCTTGGTTCCAAGCACAGAATCTCTTATCAGCATAAGATTTTCTAGTACTAGGCCTTCTGGCTTCCAAAATGACATCCATCACAGATTTACTGAGAAGTGTTGTTTGAATAATTACATGATCAGCCACGCTGCCAGGTTCAGAGTTTGGAGCTGATTGTGCAGAATTTGATTGCTCTGCTGAGACAGTAGATGTGGTATTTGAGGCAAGTACCAAGGAGGGAGTTGAAACATATTCCTTAGAACTGGGTACCAGTGCTGGCGAGGCCAATCCGGGGCAATTAGGATCATTTTTGTTTTTTCCTGCCTGACCTTTAGTAAGACCTTGGGGAGAAGAGGCAGAGGAGGAAAGGTGTAAACTGATAGGTTTTTCCAACGGAAGGATAGGGCATCCACTTTCCATGCTTGTCTGTGATAAGTCCTAGTGCAGAATTTGTCCAGTTGATAATTTTGGGGAGAGGCAAATAGATCTATGTCTGGACTCACCCATTTCTCTGTTATCATGCTGAAGACTTGTGGATTCAGTTTCCACTCGTAAGGGTAAATAAGATTTCTGCGTAGGTCGTCTGCCAGAGTATTTTGTTTTCCTGGCAGGAATTGAGCTTGAAGATGCACTTGTTAAGTCAAGACTGTGTCCTACAATGCCATGGCTAGTCTGCAAAGGGGGTAGGAATGTGTACCACCCTGCTTATGTACCACATAACCGTGGTGTTGTCCGTCTTTATCAGTAGTTGTCCTGGATGAAGTAAGTCCTTGAAGGCTGTCAGGGCATTCTGAACAGCTAACATCTCTTTCTGGTTGATATGCAGATGCATTTGTTTTGGGCTCCATATGCTCTGAATGCATCTCCCCGCCAGGTGGGCCCCCCAAGCATAGTTGATGCATCTGTAGTTAGGGTTTGGGTGGCAGGGGGTAGAGTGAAAGACTGTCCCATGTTCTAGTGACATGTCTCTGCCCACCAAAAAAACTCCTGTTGTAGGCAGGGAATGACAGGAATCATTGTTTCCAGACTGTGACAATGTTGACTCCATAAACTTTTTAGAACCCCAAAGCCTGCAGAATTTGTCTTGCAGATAACTGGGTTTTTGTTGCCATCTGTTTGAAGTAAACAGTCAGTTGCCTTTGTTTGTCTGGCGTAAGGTAAGCCATCTGGGCAGTTGTATTCAAGCTTGCACCCAGAAATGTAATTTTTTGAGAGGGTACCAGTTGTGATTTCTTTTCATTTATTGTGTACCCGAGGCATGTTAGAAGCCTTTTTACAAATGCCAGATGTTGAAGAAGAATGTCCTTTTCTGCTTGAATGAGACAGTCGTCCAAGTAAGGACAGATTTGTATGCTTCTTTGTCTGCAAAATGCAATTACTGGTGCCAGGCACTTTGTTAAGGCCCTGGGAGCAGTAGATAAACCAAAGGGTAGTGCAGACAATTGGTAATGCATAAAACCTGCCTTGAAGCGGAGGTATCTTCGGCACGATTCCCTTATTGGGATATGCAGGTATGCCACTTTTAAGTCTAGAGTCAGTAACCAAGCGTTCTTGCCCAGCATGGTCAGAAGCTGTTATAAAGTCAGCATTTTGAATTTTGGGATGTCCAAGAAAGTGTTCAAAATCGATAAATCCAGTATTGGACGCCAGGCATAGTCTTTTCTGGGTACCAGGAACAGTCTTGAATAAAAACCTTGTCCTTTTTCCTGTTCTGGTACTGGTTGAATAGCCCCCATATCCATGAGGGATGTAACTTGTTTCTGAGCCAATGCCCACTGATTTTGTGGCAGATCTGGCCAACCGTTTGGAATTGGCAATATATAGAAATGAAATCTGTACCCCTGGGATACTATGTTTAATACCCACTTGTCCTGGGTTATTAACTGCCAATTTTGAGCATGAAGTGCTAATTTTTCCCCCAAGGGGGCTGCCAAAAGATAAGTGCTTGGTGATGGTAGAGGGAAGTCATTGAGACTGCTTACTGTAGGGCTGTGCTTTGCTTCCTCCAGATTTGGAGGTAGGGGCACCCCACTGCTTTGACCTGTATGAACCCTGTGATTGGTATCTAGAGCCTTTTGAGCACCTGGATTTGCCTTGTGAGGCTCTGTTGGACACAGGAAAGGACCAATTTTTAGTAGGCCAGTGTCTACTGAATCTGGGTGGCTGCACTTGTAAGAAATCGTTTACAGTTTGCATAGATTTAGCTTTGTCTTCCATTTTCTTTAAAACCTCTTCTGCCTTATTGCCAAAAAGAGTATCATGCTGTAAAGGTGCATCCAACAATTTAGCTTCAACATGATCAGGCAGATTTTGCTCCTTGAGCCAGGCATGCCTTCTAATAACAGATCCAGTAACTGCGGCCCTACAAGAGGCCTCCAAGGAATAGAAACCACATTACAAATATGCTTTCCAACCTGTTCTGCTGCATGCAATAATTCCTGTAATTCTTTATTTTCCACACATTCTGAAATAAACATAATTTTCTGTTTCAATAATCCCATAACATGCTGTTGATATTTAAGCATATGAAACTGGCAGTTTAAGGCCCTAACTGCCAAGGTTGCAGACATATAAACGTTCTTTCCCCATCTATCCAGCGCCCTGGAATCTCTATCAGAGGGGGTAGGATTCTTGGCTGTAGAGGCATTTACACCTTTGGGACCCTGCGAGATAGTTTCAGGATCAGCAGCAGGATTTTTGAATAAAAATTTGTGGGAGTCAGGAACCCTGTAATATCTGTCTGGCTTACTAGGAGCCGGAGGTACAGAATCAGGAGCCATGCTTGTTTCTGAAAACACATCATCAACAATGTCTAATACAGGAGGTATAGCCAAAGGCCTATGCTGAGGAAGAAGAAGGAAACCCCTAAGACTCTTTTTTGATTCCGAGAAATACTGACTCTCCCAATGAAAATGTTCCCTTAAAGTATGCAAGGTTTCTCCAAAAGAATAATATTTAGGATGAGATGCAGATGGGATGGATTCTTCTGCATCTGAATCCGCATAGGGTGGTACAGAAAATTCCTGATCAGAAGAGGAATCAGAAGAAATAGAAACCTGATCTGAAGATTCATAATTAATGTCTTGCCTAGGCCTCTTATCGGGGGGGGGGGGGGTTGGGAACCCCTGATCAAGGTAATTAAGTCCTCAGCCATTTTGATCATCTGTTTTTTAGGCATAGGGGCCTGATCACATGGCTCATGCATTGGTTTTTTAGCCTTAGAAGTTGCTTTTGTTTTTGAAGCTGGTGTTGGTTTTATATAGAAATGCTGAGGCCTGAAAACACCCTCAGAAGCCGGTGCTTGCTCAGCGGCTCCGGATCCATCCCAGGGAGAGACATCCGCGGGTACAATACTCTGAGAATCTCGTGGCATACCAGACTCCGCATGGGTCTCGGTAGAGGCCTGCGACTCAAAAAGTACAGTTGTGTACCTACCATAAATGTAGATGTTCGAGTGTATTCACTGTTACAGTCATTACACTTGGGTTATCCTGCTGGCAGGCGACCCGCAGTCGGCCAGAGTTCCAAAGTCTAGGTCCGGCGTCGGTTGCTGTTGCTTCTTCCCTGACGTCAGTGCGCCAGGGGTATAAAAGATACAGCCGACACCATTTTCTTCAGTTTTTCTTGCCCCAGATGTCAGGTGCCCCCAAAAAAGGAAAGGCTGGAAAAAATTATGTCAAAAAACATGCATGTACCAAAATAACATTTCCTTCATCTACAAGCAAATACATCACATAGGTTGTACAGAGTTGAGAAGTACAAAAAAAGGACCCAGCAAAGAGAAAGGGGGATGGTGGGTGGGTAACCTGGACTGCAACAATGAATACACTCGAACATCTACATTTATGGTAGGTACACAACTGTACAATGTTTATCGTGTTTCACTGTTGCAGTCATTACACTTGGGTTGAATCCCAAACCTGAGGTTGGGTGGCTTGGCCTAAATAGGATTAGGAGAGGCTACCAGGCCCTGCAGAACTGCAGTGGCAAAGCCTCTCTGGATTTAGAGTAGAGAAGTAAATGGTAGTACTTAGTGAAAGTGTGCACTGAACTCCATGTTGCAGCTTCTAAAATGTCTTTGGTTGGTACTCTTCTGAGAAAGGCTGCCGAAGTGGCTGCTGCTCTGGTAGAATGTGGCCTTATGCCCTTAGGCACTGATTTGCCATGTTGTGCATAGCAGAAGCGAATGCAGTGTCCTATCCATTCTGAAACTGTCTGCTTTGAGATAGGCTTTCCTTGTGATCCTGCAGCATAAGCTACAAACAGTTGCTCAGTTTTTCTGAAAGCTTTTGTTTTATCCAAGTAGAATCGTAGCTGTCTGTGTATATCCAAAGTGTGCAGAAGTCTCTCCCCTTTATTCTGGGGATTTGGATAGAAAGTTGGCAAATGAATGGTTTGGTTAAGAGCCACACTGGAAACCACCTTTGGCATAAATGTTGGGTTCATCCTTAATGCCTGTAACTCTGAGACACTTCTTGCTGAAGTTATTGCTAGGAGCAGAGCAGTTTTCCATGATAAGAATTTTATATCAGCTGTGTTAGCTGGCTCAAAAGGGGGCAGTGTGAGCTTTTCTAATACAAAATTGAGGTCCCAAGTAGGTATTGGTGCTCTCCTTGGGGGTCTTTTGTTTCTTGCCCCTCTGAGGTACTGCCTTAGCAGTGGATGTGAAAAAATAAGAGGGTCCATATTGTAATGAGCTGAAATGGCAGAGGCATGGATTTTAATAGATGAAAAGGATAGGCCTTTGTCCAGCATCTCAGTTAGGTATTGTAAAATCTGAGGTATATTTGAAACAAGCGGTTCGAGTCCTTGTGCCTGGTTCCAAGCACAGAATCTCTTCCATTTTTCTGCATATGATTTCCTAGTGCTGGGCCTCCTGGCTTCTAAAATGACATCCATAACAGCTTTAGAGAGAGGAGTGGTCTGAGTGGCTAAATTATCTGCCATGCAGCCAGATTTAAGGTTCATAGTTTACTGTGTAGAATCTGATTGTTTTGTTGAGTCAGAAGATGAGGAATTTGAGGTAAAGCCCAGGCTGGGCCTCGAGACAAACTCTTTAGGATTGGGTACCAGTGCTGGCGTGGCCAGTCTGGGGCAATCAGGATCATTTTTGGCTTCTCTTGTCTGACTTTTAGGAGTACCTTGGGAAGAAGAGGCAGTGGAGGGAAGGCATAAACTGTCAGGATTTTCCAGCTGAATGAAAGAGCATCCACTTTCCATGCTTGTGAGTGATAAGTTCTTGTGCAGAATTTCTGTAGTTGGCAGTTGTGAGGGGAGGCAAAAAGATCTATGTCCGGGCGTCCCCATTTCTTTGTTATCATGCTGAAGACCTGTGGATTTAGTTTCCATTCATGCGGATCCATGAGATTTCTGCTTAGTTCGTCTGCCAGTGTATTTTTCTTTCCTGGCAGGAATTGTGCCTGCAGATGTACTTGATAGGACAGTGCTGTGCTCCACAGAGTCATGGCTTGCCTGCAGAGGGGGTAGGAATGTGTGCCCCCCTTGCTTGTTTATGTACCACATAACTGTGGTGGTGTCCGTCTTTAGTAATAGTTGTCCTGGATATAGTAGATCCTTGAAGGCTGTCAGGGCATTCTGTACAGCTAGCATCTCTTTTTGATTGATGTGAAGATGCATTTGTTCCTTGGGCCACATGCCCTGAATACATTTTCCTGCCATATGTGCCCCCCAGGCATAATCCAATGCATCTGTTGTTATTGTCTGCGTGGCAGGGGGTAAGGTGAAGGGCTGTACCTTGTTGTGGTGACAGGCCCTGGACCACCATCGAAACTCCTGTTGTAGACAGGGAATTATAATCACTATTGTTTCCAGGCTGTGGCAATGCTGAGTCCAAACACTTTTTAGATGCCATTGTAGTTTCCTCATATGCAGTCTTGCATATGGAATGAGTAGAATGCAGGAAGCCATGAAGCCCCGGGCCTAGAGAATTTTTCTTGCAGGGAGCTGGGTCTTTGCTGCCATCATTTGAAAGTAATGAGTCAGTTGCCTTTGTTTGTCTGGCGTGAGATAAGCCATCTGGGCAGTTGTATTTAAGCTTGCACCCAGGAATATTATCCCTTGAGAGGGCACTAGTTTTGATTTCTTTTCGTTTACTGTGTACCCTAGGCAAATTAATAATCTTTTTACAAATGTCAGATGCTTTAGTAGAATGTCCTTGCTCTCTGCTTGAATAAGGCAGTCGTCCAAGTAGGGATACATCTGAATTCCTCTGTCTGCAAAATGCAATTACTGGTGCCAGGCATTTTGTGAAGACCCTGGGCGCAGTAGACAAGCCAAAGGGCAGTGCAGAGAATTGGTAATGCATTGAGCCAGCTATGAATCTGAGGTATCTTCTGCAAGATTGTCGGATTGGGACATACAGGTATGCCTCTTTGAGGTCCAAAGTAACTAGTCAAGCCTTCTTGCCCAGCATGGGTAGAAGTTGCTGCAGTGTTAACATTTTGAATTTTGGAACATCCAGGAAAGTGTTTAGGATTGACAAGTCCAGTATTGGTCTCCAGGCTTTGTCTTTTCTGGGAACCAGGAAGAGTCTTGAGTAAAATCCTTGTCCCTGTTCTTGCTGTGGTACTCTCTGAATAGCTCCCATGTCCATGAGAGCAGTGCCTCTGCCAAATGGTTTTGTGGCAGGTTCGGCATACCTTTTGATTTTGGAAGAGTGTGAAAGTGGAACCTGTAACCCTGAGAAACTATATTCAGTACCCATTTGTCCTGGGTGATTATGTGCCAATTTTGTGCGAAAAGTGCTAGCTTTCCCCCTAGGGGTGCTGCCAAAAGTTAAGTTCTTGGCTTTTGTAAAGGAAAGTCATTGGGACTGTTTCCTATAAGGTTGTGATTTGTCTTCTCCTCCTTTGGGGGCAGAAGCACCCCATTGTTTAGGTCTGTAGGAGCCTTGTGGCTGAGATCTGCCTCTTGGGCATCTGTATCTGCCTCTTTGTGGCCTGTCTGATACCTGAAAGGACCAATTTTTTGAAGGCCAGTTTCTACTAAACCTGGGTGGTTGAACCTGTAAGAAATCCTTTACTGTCTGCATAGATTTTGCTTTATCCTCCATTTTCTTCAACACTTCTTCTGCCTTAACACCAAACAAAATATCATGCTGTAATGGAGCATCCAATAATTTTACTTTAACATGTTCAGGTAAACTTTGTTCTTTCAACCAAGCATGCCTACGAATGACAGAGCCTGTAACTGCGGCTCTACAAGAAGCCTCTAATGAATCAAAACCACATTGCAGAGTACGTTTTCCCACTTGTTCAGCTGTATGAAATAATTCCTGCATTTCCTTATTGGCAGGATTCTCTGCATTTTCTGTTTTAACAAAGACATGAGGTACTGTTGATATTTAAGCATGTGAAACTGGCAGTTTAAAGCCCTTACAGCTAAAGTAGCAGAAGTGTAAACGTTTCCCCCCCCCCATCTATCCAGAGCTCTACAATCCCTATCAGGGGGAACAGGGTTTTTAGCAGTGGAAGCCTTAACCCCTCTAGGACCCTGAGAAATTGTTTCAGGGTCAGCAGCAGGGTTTTTTATAAAGAAATTTATGAGAGTCAGGGACCCTGTAATACCTGTCTGGCTTGATTGGCGCAGGGGGTAAAGAATCAGGAGACAGACTGGATTCAGAGAAAACATCAACTATATCAAGCACAGGGGAGATAGCCAGGGGCCTGTGTTGAGGCAGTAACAGAAAATCTCTGAGCCTTTTCTTGGATTCTGAATAATCCTGGCTCTCCCAGTGGAAATGTTCCCTCATGGTGTGCAGAGTTTCCCCAAAAGAGTAATCCTCAGGAGGAGAGGCTGAAGGTATAGATTCTTCAGCATCAGAGTCCTCATAGGGAGGAAGAGGATAGCCCTGATCTGAAGAGGAATCAGAGGAAATAGAAACCTGGTCAGAGGAATCATAGCCAGTGTCTTGTCTAGGCCTTTTTTCAGGAGGGGGATGGGAACCCCTGATCAAAGTAATTAAGTCTTCGGCCATTTTAAGCATCTGTTTCTTTGGCATGGTTGACTGTCCAGGAGAATGCTGTACTTGTTTCTTTGTCTTTAATGGTGTCTTTGACTGTACTTTGGCTGCTGCAGAGGATTTAATAGTAAGCTGTGAAGGTCTGAAAAAGTACAGTTTTGTACCTACCATAAATGTAGATGTCCGAACTGGATAGCATCTGCAGTCATAACAACTGGGTTGTCCTGTCGTCAGGCAGCCCTGCAGTCGGCCGGATTCCAAAGTCCGGGTCTGGCTTCGGCTGATGTCGCACTTCACCCGACGTCATCTCTGCTGGTCTCTGGGTATAAAGGCATCAGCCGACGCCATTTTCTTCAGTGTTTCTTGCCCCAGATGCCAGATGCCCTTCCTGGAAGGCTAATTTTTGGATAAATGCCAATGGTTCCAAAAGGATAGAAGGCAAACTCAGAAAATAAGCATGTATGTACATATATACAAACAAATACACCATAAAAGACTCCCCCACTAGCTAGCTATTAAGAGGGTAAATACCTAGGAGTACCACAGAGGGCAGGAGGAGGGTAATCCTGACTGCAGATGCTATCCAGTTCGGACATCTACATTTATGGTAGGTACAAAACTGTACTATGTCCTTCATGGATGCATCTGCAGTCATAACAACTGGGTAGAATACCATAGCCAACTAGGGAGGAGGAAAAATTTAGATTATGGTGTGGTTAGGATCCCTTGCAGCACAGCAGTGGCAAACCCTGCTCGGGATCTGGAGTACATTGGTAAGTTATAATGCTTGGCAAATGTATGCACGGAGGTCCAAGTAGCCGCCTCAATAATGTCCTTGGTTGCCACACCTCGTAGGAAGGCTGTGGTAGTGGCTGTTGCCCTTGTAGAATGAGGCCTTATGTTCTGTGGAATTGGTTTTCCATGGAAGGAGTAACAGAACCGTATGCAATTTCCTATCCATTTGGAGATTGTCTGTTTGGAAATTGCTTTTCCTTCCCTTCCTGTTGCATAGGCTACAAAAAGCTGGTCAGTTTTCTGCTACTTTTTGTTCTGTCCAGGTAGTAGCGTAACTGTCTATGTACATCCAAGGAATGCAGCATTCTTTCCCCTGTTTTGTGGGTTGGGAAAGAAGGTAGGTAGGTGGATTGCCTGGTTTAAAGACACTCTGGATATCACCTTAGGCATAAACGTAGGATTAGTCCTCATGGACACTCTATCCTGGTGGAAGATTAGGAAGGGCTGTACTGCCATTAGGGCCTGAAGTTCAGAGACCCTCCTTGCTGAGGTTATTGCCAGTAGGAAAGCAGTTTTCCACGATAGATGCTGTAGGTCCGCTGTAGCTGCTGGTTCAAAGGTGCAGTGTTAATTTTTCTAGCACAAAGTTCAAATCCCAAGCTGGCAATGGTGGTTTCCTTGGAGGTTTTACATTCTTGATTCCTCTGAGGAACTGCCTGAGTAAAGGGTGAGAAAAGACAGGTGGATCAAAGCTGTATTCTGCTGAAATAGCTGATGCATGTATCTTGATGGAGGAATAGGACAGGCCTGTATGTAGAAGCTCTGCCAGATACTCCAGAATGTTAGCCATATCTATAATTGACACATCTTTTCCTCTTTCAGTGCTCCAAATGACAAACCTTTTCCATTTTCCTGCATAGTTCCTTCTTGTTGAAGGTCTGCGGCTTCAAGGATAATGTCTTTAACCCTTTGGGAAAGTTCTGGGTTAGTTGCTGCTATGTGATGTTCCATGCAGTCAGTTGCAACGTTTTTAGGTTTGGATGTATGATGCTGTAGTTGTTCTGAGTTAACATCAAAGGCATCAGGGGTATTGGCCACATGTTGTCCCGAGACATGCTCCTCAGTAATGGGTACCAGTGTTGTCTTGGCCAGTTTGGAGTCATCAGGGTTATCCTTGGGCGTTCCTCCTTGATTTTTAGTAATACCTTGTGTATCAAGGGAAGAGGTGGAAATGCATATGCTGTTAGACCTTTCCAGCTGAAGGAGAGCGAATCCACTTTCCATGCAAGTGGGTGGAATGTCCTTGTGCAGAATTTTTGAGTTGGTGATTGAGAGGGGCGAATAGATCTATCTGTGGTCTTCCCCATTTCTTTGAGATGGTCTTGAAGATGTCCGGGTGTAGCATCCATTCGTGGGCATCCGATGTGGTTCTGCTCAATATGTCTGCTAGAGTATTGTCCTTTCCCGGTACAAATATTGCCTGTAACTGGATGTTGTAGCTGAGTGCTAGGTTCCAAAGCTCCAAAGTCATTCTGCATAGGGGGTATGAATGAGTGCCTCCCTGCTTGTTGATGTACCACATGACTGTGGTGTTGTCTGTCCTTATCATCAAAAGGCCCTCTGAGAAATGGTCCGAAATTTTGGATTGCCAGTTTTACTGCCAGCATTTCTTTTAGGTTGATGTGCAGGTGAAGCTGGTCCTGCGTCCACAATCCTTGTACGCATTTGTCCAGCATGTGAGCCCCCCATCCTAGGTCTGAGGCGTCTGTTGTGATGGTCTGGCTTGCTTGATAACTGTGAAAGGGTAGGCCTGGGTTTGACTGGCATGCTTGTGCCCACCATAGGAACTCCTGTTTTAGGCATGGGATTAGTGGAATTTCTGCTTCTAGGCTGTGCCTGTGTTGGGACCATAAATTCCTTAGGTACCACTGTAGTTTTCTCATATGTAGTCTGGCATGTGGAACCAAGATTATGCATGATGCCATGTAGCCCAAGGCCTGCAGGACTTTTCTTGCTGTTAACTTGTTCTGTTTTGTTAGAGCCAAGAAGTAAAGAGGGAGTTTTTTGTTTTTCTGCGGTTAGGAATGCCATTTGTTTTACAGTGTCCAATTCCGCCCAGGAATGTCCTTGTTTGGGATGGTATCAGCCTTGACTTTTGTAAATTGACTGTGTATCCCAGTGCTTGTAGCAAGTAAATGACCCTTTGTAAATCTGTTGTCAGCTTGCTTTTGTTGTCCCCTTGTAGCAGGCAGTCGTCCAGGTATGGATAAATTTGGATTCCCTGCAGTCTGCAGTGGCGATTACTGATGCCAGGCATTTTGTGAATACTCTGGCAGTAGATAAGCCAAAGGGCAATGCTGAGAATTGATAATGCTCTGATCCTGCAAGAAATCTGAGGTATCTTCTGCAAATTGGTCGAATGGGGACGTGCAGGTATGCCTCCTTGAGATCTAGAGTTACCAGCCAACACTCCTTGCCCAGCATGGGAAGAAGTTGCTGTAGGGTCAGCATTTTGAATTTTGGGACAATGATGTATGTATTTAAGGTGGACAGGTCGAGAATAGGTCTCCAACTATTTTCCTTTCTTGGAACTAGGAATAGTCTGGAGTAAAATCCTTTGCCTTGTTCTGTTATTGGCACTCTTTCCACAGCTCTCATCTTTGCTAATTGCATTATCTGTTGTAGAGCTTCTGTTTTTTGATTTGGAGGCAGGTTTGGCATTCCTCTTTTGACTGGTAATGTGTGAAAGTGGAACCGGTAACCTTGGTCTATGGTTTGCAAAATCCACTTGTCTTTTGTGATGCAGTGCCAGTTTTTCGAAAATAAGGTTAATTTTCCGCCTAATGGAGCTGCTATTTGTTCCCTGGTAGGCGGATGTAGAGTTGAGTCACTGTAATTGTGCTGTTGTAGTGGTAGTGGCTGAGTCTGTGCCTCTGTTATTACCTTGCCACTGTCGTCCTCTGTAGGCACCTCCTCTGGATTGGTTTCTGCCTCTGGAACGTCTATTCCTGCCCCTTTGGGATCTTGTTGAGTCAGGAAAGGACCAATTTTTGGCAGGCCAGTTCCTGCTAAACCTTGGGGGCTGAACCTGCAAGAAATCTTTAACTGTTTGAACAGATTTTGCCTTTTCTTCCATTTTCTTCATTACCTGCTGGGCAGGTGTACCAAACAAACTGGTCTTATCCATAGGAGCATCTAATAACTTAGCTTTAACATGATCCGGTAAGACTTGTTCCTTCAGCCATGCATGTCTTCTTATCACTGTGCCAGTCATGGCTGATCTAAATGAAGCCTCCAGTGCATCATAGCCACATTTTAAGGAATGGTTACTAACCTGTTGTATGTTATTTACCATTTCTAATACATATTTCTTATCCATAGAGTCATCAGAGGATAGTTTTTTAGTTAACTGATCAAGCATAAACTCTTGGTATTGTATCATGTGAAACTGACAGTTTAAAGCTCTAGCTGAGAGAGTAGCTGAGGTATAAACTTTTTTGCCCCATCTGTCTAAGGACCTGGCTTCCCTTTCAGAAGGAATAGGGTTTTTTTCTGTGGTCGAGGCTACTGCCTTAGGCCCCTGGGATATAGTTTCGGGGTCTGCAAGTGGGGCCTTGTAAAGGTGGTGATGCGTGTCTGGTACCCTGTAAAATCTGTCTGGTTTGGCAGGGGCTGGAGGTAAGGAATCTGGTGCAGAGCAGACATCATTAAAGGCATCGTCCACAACAGACAGGACAGGAGGTATAGCTAAGGGCCTGTGTTGTGGAAGGTGCAGAAAAGTCCTAAGTCTTTTTCTGGAATCTGAGAAATCCTGTTGCTGCCATTGGAATTGTTCTCGCATGGCATGTAAGGTTTCCCCAAAGGAGAATTCCTCTGGTGGAGAAGCAGCTGGAATGGATTCTTCAGCATCTGAGTCTTCATAATTGGAGAAAGGAGCCTCTGGCTGGTCAGTAATATCTGAGTCATCCGCAGAATCATCAGAGGACACAGGCTCGGGGGGCTCTGCCCTAGGTCTCTTCTCTGGGGGTTGAGAGGCCCTGTCTGGGTGAGATTGAGATCCCCTGATTAAGGATATTAAATCTTCTGCCAGAGTAAGCATTTGTGAACTAGAGGTAGGCCTGGATAAGGGGGGTTTAACAGGCACTGATTTAGTAGACTTGGCTGCTTTAGCCCTGGCAAAGGCCTTAATGGACATGGCTGCAGGAGGCCTAGCAGCACCACGTGCTGGGGTAGAGACATCCAAAGGGATGGTGTCTGATAATTCACTAGAAGCCACTGTAGTAGGTAAAATTTCAGAGGCCGATTCAAGTAAGGTAGCAGGAACCTTAGAAGTAGTCAAAGATTCAGCTGTGCTTTGATCAGTTTTCTCGGTTTCGGCCGAAACCGAGACACTCGCGGTTTGCTTCACCATGGTTTCGGCCGAAACCGTGGACCGCGAGTGTCGGTCTTTTTCTTTGCGTTTCTTAACAATTTGCGTAGTCGGAGGATCCGACGGCATAATGTAGGCAAATTCTGAACCGAAAAACTGTTCAGCAAACTCCGACCGACGCCTAAGCGTTCGTCGGTTGAAGGAAGCACAGGCCGAACAGGCTGCTACGTCGTGGTCTGGGCCTAAACAAGGCAAACAGTAAGAGTGGAAATCTTTATGAGGTATTTGTTTCCCACAAGTTAAACAGTTATTGACTTTTTCTGACATCGGCTGAGGCAAGAAAGAGTCCCCAACGGGTACTTAGCTTTTAGAAGTCTTCGAAGTAGTATTCGGTAGTATAAATCTCTGGATCCGACCGACCGGCACTTGCGAACAGCTTCTGCTTCGGGCACCACGCGGCAAGAAAGACTGAAGAAAATGGCGTCGGCTGATGCCTTTATACCCAGAGACCAGCAGAGATGACGTCGGGTGAAGTGCGACATCAGCCGAAGCCGGACCCGGACTTTGGAATCCGGCCGACTGCAGGGCTGCCTGACGACAGGACAACCCAGTTGTTATGACTGCAGATGCATCCATGAAGGACATCACCCTCAGAAGCCGATGCCTGCTCAGCGGCTCCGGACCCATCTGAGGGAATATTTTCCGTAGGCCCAATACCTTGAGTATCCAGAGGCCTAGTTGTCTCCACGTGGGAGTTAGGTACGGCCTGTGGCTCTGAGGTAGCGTGTGTCAGGGGCTGCGAAAGCGCCTCACTGACAACCGGCGAACCGGCGACTGGCCTAGAAGAGGCTTCGTCATTGGTTTTGGACCTCGGATGCCTGTCCTTTTCCTTGTCTTTGCGTTTTTTATGAACTCCGGTCATCGGTTGTTCTGACAGCATTATATAGTTAAACCTTCGGCCAAAGTAATGAAATGCAATATTAAACTGACGTTTAATAGTGCGTTTGTTGAATGTAGCACAAAACCGACAACTAGTAACGTCGTGGTCAGGGCCTAGGCAAGGAATACAGTAAGAGTGAAAGTCCTTATGAGGTATTTGCTTCCAACAAGAAATACAATTGTTGACTTTTACTGACATCAGTCTGGAGCAAGAAAAAGTTTCCCCAATGGGGTACTTAGCTTTATTGAAGACTTCGGTTCTGAAACTCTATTTCGAAAATCTCAGGAGCCGGCCAACCGGCACTTGCGAACTGCTTCTGCTTCGGGCACTGCGCGGCAAGAAAGACTGAAGAAAATGGCGTCGGCTGCATCTTTTATACCGCTGGCGCACTGACTTCAGGGAAGAAGCGACAGGAACCGACGCCGGACCTAGACTTTGGAACTCGGGCCGACTGCAGGTCGCCTGCCAGCAGGATAACCCAAGTGTAATGACTGCAACAGTGAAACACGAACATGTAGCGGGTATCAGGGGCTGCGAAAGCGCCTCACTGAGTACTGGCGAACCAGCGACTGGCTTAGGAGATGCTTCGTCATCGGTTTTGGGCCTTGACTGTCTGTCTCTGTCCTTTTCTTTGCGTTTTTTTGTGAACTCCGGTAGTCCGATTGCTATCTGACGATATTTCAGGTTAATTAAATCTGTTTCCAAAATATTTTGAAGCAAAGATGTACAGACGCTTAATAGTGCATTGGTTAAATCTAGCACAAAACCGACAGCAAGGCATGTTATGATCTGGGCCTAGGCAAGGAATACAGTACAAATGAAAATTCTTATGAGGTATTTGCTTCCCACAAGTAATGCAATTATTAACTTTTACTGACATCGGTAAGGAGCAAGAAAAAGTTTCCCCAATGGAGTACTTAGCTTTAATTGAAGACTTCAGTTCTAAAACTCGAAAGCGAAAATTTCAGGAGTCAGCCGACCGGCATTTGTGAACTGCTTCTGCTTCGGGCACAGTGCGGCAAGAAAGGCTGAAGAAAATGGTGTCAGCTGCATGTTTTATACCCCTGACAACCTGACGTCATGAAAGAGGAGAAAGCAACCGATGCAGGACCCAAGACACTGATATTCAGGCCAACTGCGGGCAACCTGCCAGCAGATTACCCAAATGTAATGACTGCAACAGTGAAACACGAAGAACATCGGGGTACTTTGCTTTTTTGAAGACTTTGGTTCCGAAACTCTAAAACGAAAATTTCAGGAGTCTGCCGATCGGCACTTGCGAACTGATTCTGCTTCGGGCACTGCGCAGCAAGAAAGACTGATGTAATGGCGTCGGCTGCATGTTTTATACCCCTGACGACCTGACGTCATGGAGGAGGAGACAGCATCCGATGCAGGAATCCAAGACTCTGGTATTCAGGCCGGCTGAGGGCTACCTGTAGGCAGATAACCCAAATGTAATGACTGCAACAGTCAAACACGAAGAACATCTTGAATTTTCCTTGTGAGGAGCCTCTGTGATCTCTCTAACCACTGCAGAAGTTTGGAAAGGTACACACCAAAAGGGCCATTCTACTCAGTTACTGGCCTGAGGAGGGAAGAGTACAGGGAGGTTATAACTTTTTTTTTTTTCTGGAGGCAATACCCTTAGTTATGAGAAGAGCAATATAGAACATCACTGTGGAGACATGGTGATCAAAGGTAAGGTTGCTGTCAACCTGTGTTCCCAGGTCTCTCAGCACTGTGTACTTACGGTGTTGCTATTGATGTGGTGGTTAGCAGGAAAATCTCTTACCGAAAGGGATGATAATACATTTTTTTGCATTGAGCTTAAGCCCACAACTTTGTCACCAATCATTTGTTTGTGTAAGACCCTCTTGTAGGATGCTGACATTGCTTTGAGATTCTATGACCGCTCCCAGTTTGCAGTCATCAGCAAACTGTCAGCCACAGACCTTTAATTTTTCTTGTATTTCGAAGAAACTGATTCCAAACAGTAGAGGCCCTAGTACTGATCCTTGTGGAACACCACTGGTTACAGGTCTGCTGTTGGAGGTGGATTCCCCTACTTTGACTATATGGGTTCTATCAGTGAGCCAGTTAGCGAGCCGTCTAATGATATATGGGTTGATGCCTAACTGGGTGAGTTTGGCAATAATGCCTGAGTGGAGGATAGTGTAAAAAGCCTAGGCCAAGTCCTAGGTAGGCTATATGCACAGATTTCCCCTCGTCCAGGGCCTTTGTGACTCAAAGAAATCCATCAGGTTTAACAGGTATGACCTCCCTTTGACAAACCCAAACAGAGTAGGGAGACGTGTTTGGAGATTACATATATCTTTGTTGATAAGGTCCATGATGATTTGATTCATGGCTTTGCAGACAAGGCTAGTTAGGCTAATAGGTCTATAGTTCCCAGAGTCAGAAAAAGCACCTACTTTGTGCAAGGGGGATAATGGTGGCAGTTTTCCATTCGGCTGGGATAAAGCCAGTGGTTAGGCAATGACTGAAAAGAGTACGCAATGGTGTTGCCAATTCTTTTTGGAGCCCATGTAGGACACAGCCTGGGATGTTATCAGGTCCCACAGATGCCGTGTTTTTGGCCTTAGAAAGAGCATTTGCGACCTGCACTTTAGAGACAGAAGGTAAGGACCAGGTGGTAGGGATGGCATGGGGTACATGCGGCAGGGGACAAGGCAGTGAAGTTTTCACAGAACCTGTCGGCTAACAGATTAGCTATGCCCACAGGCGGGTTCACTTCAGAATGTCGAATTTCTGAAATCTCGAACCTCATATGGTCGAGACCATATGACTGAGGTTTCAGAAGCTCGAAATTCTGAATGGAGATCTGCATACAGTGCGGAACGGGAGATTTCCCTTTTCCTCCCTGTAGTGCGATCTTGGAGTTGGTATATGTAAGTAGTGAGGTGGGGGGGGGGGGGAGTGCAGGGAAGCTTCCCCCCCTGCAGAAACGTTTTATTTATTTATTTATTTATTTTGATTTTGTTTCAGAATTTCGAGCTTCTGAAACCTCAATGATATGGTCTCGACCATATGAAGTTCGAGATTTTAGAAGTTCGAGATTCTGAAGTGAATCCGTTCACAGTGTCAGTATATGTGGGATCATTAACTACCAGTTCAGTACAAATCTGGGCCCTTGCTTTTAGGTTTCGGATGTAACTAAAGGACGCCTCAAGACTGTCCTTAGTTGAGGAAGCAAATTTAAATTCGTTGTTTGCTTTGGAGGACTTCACAAGAAGTCTTACTTGCTTGTTTAAGCTGAAGAGAGTGTGTTTTCAGTTTAGGGCTCGCTCTCTGTTACTCAGACAGCAAATTCTTCCTCTTATTGTAAAGCCCGTTAATGGCAGTTGTCCACCAGGCAGTTTTGCTCTTCTTTGAAGAACTTGTTTTGGTCATATCAGGTACAGCAGTCAATGCAGTTATACAGGTGTTTGTATAAAGCATTGGTGTAGAACTCGGCATAGTTGCCAGTTCTATCGGAGGTGGAGGTGCAGTGAAGCTATTTATACCATCCCATAACAGCTTATAATCAGCTTTAGAAAAGTTTTCTTTAGTTTAGTTGCTGCTGGGGGGGTGACAGTTACTTTGAATGAGACTGATTTGTAGTACGATCTCACAGTGGGGGTGATACAGTGGTCCCGCCATACTGGTAAGCAGCACCAGATGCACCCTTCATGGGGGGGTATCAACCAGCTGGTCCAGGGCACTGGAGTTAATGAAGTCGAGGAACCTTTGGGCAAGTGAGTTTGAGCACTGCCCCACTGAGTGAGCATTACCCTTCGTATCCTGGGGGCAGGGGTACTGGAGTGAAAGCAAAGAGGAAAAGGCCTGTCCAAGTGAAAGATAAAGCATCTGTCCACCAGGCTGACTTCATTTTTGTCTCTAGAATAAAACTTTTTCAGGTGAACATTTTCTTTGGTGGCAAAAACGTCCAGCAATGGCAAAACCCATTTTTCTGGCTATGCTGAGAAATACGTCCCGATGCAGTTGCCACTCATGGGGGTTTGACAAGCTTCTGCTGAGGTAATATGCTGGTTTTTATATACCGGGCAAGTACTGTACCATGCCTAGGGACCGAACTGTTTACCAAACATCCATGCTAGGCATGAAAACGGATAACGGTGCCCCCCAATTGTTTATGTACCATACAACTATTGTGTTGTCAGTCTTCACTACTAGTACTCCTGGCTTCCATTCCTTTCGGAAGGCTATCAAAAGGTCTTGAGATTTATGTACTTGTATCTGTGGAGTCTCTATTTTCCTTGAATCTGGAAGGCAGCTGAAATATGCTCAGTAAACTATTTCTGATGCATCCGCTCTCAGAGTTAGATGCTGGGGGATGAATAAAAAAGGGAGACCCAGATTGAGCAAGCATGCCTGGGCCCACCAGGCAAATTCCTTCCCTGAGACAAGGGATCAGGTTTATCTTGGCTGTGCAAGGTTGTGAATGCTGGGACCACACATTCTTGAAATACCACTGAAATTTCCTCATGTGTAGTCTGGCCAGGGGAATCATGAGGACGCAAAAGGCCATGTAACCCAGGGCCATGAGATACTCCCTGGCTGTGAGGTCATTCCTGACCATTTGAAGTACAGGGTCAGTAAAGCAACCTTGTTCAGATGTAAGAAGGCCTTCTGGAAGGCTGACTCCAGTAGGGCCCCCAGGAACCCAATCCTGGTTGTGGGGTTTGTCAGAGTTCTGTGCATTGATGGTTAACCCCATCATGGTGGTTAAAAGCTTTTTGGTGAAAAACAGGTGCAATTTGTTTTTTTCTGGGTTTGTTGCCTGGATGGATGAGGCAATCATCCAAATAGGGATGAATTTGTATTCCCTTTGTTCTGCAGAAGGCTATCAAAGGGGCTAGGCATTTCATGAATATCCTGGCCACAGGAGACAAGCCAAAGGGCAGAGCATAGAACTAGAAGTGCCTGGTACCTTCTCTGAACTGTAAGAAGCTTCTGTGTGATTCTTCTACAGGAATATGACAGCATTGGGTGAGATCATGGGTAGAAGTTTTTGAAGGGTTACCATCTTGAATATTGGTACCTGCAGGAATTGGCAGAGTTTTGACACATCTAGAATTGGCCACCATGTACATTCTTTTCTGGGTAACAGAAAGAGTCTAGAGTATCATCCTCTTCCTTGTAAGTGTTCTGGTACTGGTTCTTCTATCTGGGTCAATGCCTCATTTTTTTTTGTTTTGGTGGAATGTCTGGGAAGCCTGAGAGAACCAAAGGTTGCTTGAATTTCAGACTGTAACCCTTTGAAATAATGTTTAACACCCACAGGTCTGTAGTAATGTGAGCTCAGATTCTAAGGAATAGTGACAGCCTCCTCCATAGCTTAGGAGGGGGAAGTGAAGAGGAGGGGATAGGGAGTACCATGGCCAAGTCACTATGCTCCCTGCTAGCGACCTGTGGGCATGAGCACCATGGCCTAATGGGTTCTGAATGCCATTGCTTGGGCCGTTGGTGCTGTCTTTGCTCCTTTCCCTATAGGGCTTATTTTTTGCTAGACTTGGGTTGGGAAGGAAAGGACCAATGCTTGCTGCGGTGGTTTCTGCTGAAGGGAGGAGGTTAGACATGAAGAGAGTCCTTAACAGTCTGTATGGACTTGACCTTGTCTTCCATTTTCTTCAGTACAGCTTCAACTTTGGGACCAGAGAGAAAGTCTTTATCCAAAGGGGCATCCAGGAAGCTGGATTTGACATGGTCTAGGGGGGACTGCTCCCTCAGCTAGGCATGTCTTTTTATGAAAGAACTTGTAGCTACAGCCCTACTGGAAGCTTCCATAGCACAGTAGCTCCAGTGCAGGGAGTGTCTGGATACCTTGGAGCAGCAAATACAAAGGTCCAATAACTCTTTAGAGAGACCCTTATTCTCCATGCACATCAATTTCTGCTTCATTTGGTCCAACAGTTTCCTGGTATTTAACTACATGGAACAGGCAGTTCAAAGCCCGCATGGCGAGGGTAGCAGATGTCTAAACTGTTTTGCCAAATCTAAGGCCCTACTTTCCTTGTCAAAAGGCAGTGGGGTTTTTGGACGAGTTAGATTTTGCTCCCTTAGGGCCTGGAGTCACAACCTCGGGGTCTGCCACAGGGTTTTTAAAGAGACATTTGTGTGAATCCACAATCCTATAAAACCTGCCTGGCTTTCTAGGGTCAGCAGACAGGGAGTCTGGCTTTAAGGAGGAGTCCTGGAATACATCATCTACCACCTTTAAGACAAGACGAATGACAACAGGTATGTGTTCAGGGGGGTTAACAAATTCCCTAATTCTTTTCTCAGATTGCTGCTAGTCCTGCACTTCTCACTTGAAGTATTCCCTCAAGGAGTGAAGAGTTTCCCCGAAGGAAATATCCTCAGGAGAGGAGGACGATGCAAGATTCCCCTCTGAGTGTGAATCCCCAAAGGAGACAATGGAATCACCGTAGTCAAAGATAAATTCCTCCTAGTCCTCACTCATGCAAATAACAAAACAGGCATAAGAATCAGAAGTATTTGGGGAGATCTGACCCAATCAGTGAGAAAAATGGTTGCCTTGGGTGGGCATGCCACCAGTCAAATGTGTGGCGGCACCCAAACAGGCAAAATGAAACATATCAGCCAAGGCAGGCAATCAGAGTAGGGGATTGTAAATGCACTTCACTAAACCAGATGCTACTGAGCCAGGTAGTCTATGAACTCTGAATAAAGGTCACTGGCCCCCCAGTATTCCTTCTGTCAGAGGCACTTCTTAGTTACCTTGCACTATTTTTTTGTTCTGGATAGGCATCCTTAGAAGATCTGGTCTATACGATGGTAATCCCTGACAAAGTGTCCAACTTCATCTTGCTGAGGTCTTGGAGATTTAGCTTTCTACTTTACTGTCTTCCTTCTGAAAAGGCCACAGTAGGAACAAAAAGTGATGTCATGGCCCATCTGCAGACAACATATGCAACAAATACAAAAAGTCTTTATGTGGAATTTGTTTCCTACAGGTAATACAATTATTCACCCCTGACACCAGCAAAACCCCTACAATTATAAGCATGTATAAAAAATCCCAGATACCTCAAAAAGCAAGCAACTATTAATTTTATTTACCAAGGACATCAAAAATTCATCCTGAATTTAAATTTCTTTTCTGCTCTGATCCTTCCTGACCATCAAATCACCCCCCCCCCCCCAGCTGTCCTTTCATTCTCCAGGGTTGGCAGCCATATGGCCCATTCACTCCTGAAAAATGAAGGTCAACTGCCAGTAGTGGCATATCTCCTTAAGCTTAACAGTCTCCTGTCTGTGCATGTCCACATATGCCCAAGGGTTGAGAGTGGAGTAGGCCATAATAAAGGCATGCCACACACTTCCATGAGTGACAGAACCTCTCAGAAGTAGGCACATCTACTTATTCCCCAGTCTTCAACATGGATTCTAAGACAGGCTACACCACAGGCACCTGAAGAAATGAGCAGGCATTTCCTTGTCACTCCAGCAACAAGGCCACTAGTCCAATGTAGTGCATCTGCATCACAACCAGGACTTTATCCTTCTACATTACAGAGCTGGATCTGTATTTAAACTTAGTATGATAAACAACTTCCAAGATGGCTACACACTGATCAACAGCTTAATTTCAGCTCCCCCAGAGTGAAAACAAACTGAAAAAAAAAAGACTGCCAATGAAAATTATGTAGGTAAAATTAAGTTACTGGCTAGCAAGGACACTGCCAGGATACTGGCAAAGAAGACATTTAGAAAACCTAAAAGAAAATCAACTAGAAAAGGTGAATAGAAAACACTGTCTGGGAAAGATCCTGCAGCTGCTCAGCAAAAAATGCAGTTCAAGCTTTGGTTCAAGAGATGGCTTCCAGTAATTTAAGGGAAAAAATAAATCAAACATACTCGGAGATTACTAAATGAAATGACATTTTGAAAGAATATAGCAATTCAAATTATAAAAGGCTGGAAAAAATAGAAGAAACTTTAACTAGCTATACAGAAGAACTGAAAAAAACTGCAAAAATCAGAGGTTGAAATGAAGAAAAGGCTTGATAAGTATGAAGTTTCTCAAGAAGACCCATTTCAAAAAAAATAGATGAGTCAGAAGGCAGAGTGCACAAAGAAAAAGTACAGTTTTGCACCTACCATAAATGTAGATGTTCGAGTGTTCACACTGCTGCAGTCATCACACTTGGGTTATCCTGTCGTCAGGCGGTCCCGCAGTCGGCCCGAGTTCCAAAGTCTTGGTCCGGCGTCGGTTGCAGTCACTTCTTCCCTGACGTCAGTGCTGCAGTCATCACACGAGTTAAATCTCAAAGCTAAAGCTGGGCGGTTGGTACTAAACAGGGTTTGGAGAAGCTAGTAGGCCCTGCAGAACTGCAGTGGCAAAGCCAGCTCTGTTTTTTTGAGTATAGTGGTAGTGCTTGGTGAAGGTGTGCACTGAACTCCAAGTTGCAGCCTCCAAAATATCCTTGGTTGGTACCCCTCTGAGGAAGGCTGCTGATGTTGCTGTAGCACTTGTGGAATGGGGCCTAATGTTACCAGGCACAGGTTTCCAATGGTCTGTGTAGCAGAAACGGATACAATGCCCTATCCATTTTGAAATGGTCTGTTATGAGATAGCTTTTCCTTGTGATCCTGCAGCATAGGATACAAAGAGTTAGTCAGACTTTCTTAAAGTCTTACTTTTATCCAAGTAGAAGCATAATTGCCTGTGAATGTCCAATGAGTGTAGTAGCCTTTCCCCTTTATTTTGGGGGTTTGGATAAAAGGTGGGTAAATGAATGGTTTGGTTTAGAGCCACACTGGATACCACCTTTGGCATAAAGGAAGGGTTAGTTCGTAGAGAGACTCTGTCTTGATGAAAAATGATGAAAGGCTCCACTGCCATTAGGGCCTGTAGCTCTGAGATTCTTCGTGCTGAAGTTATTGCTAGCAGCAGGGCAGTTTTCCATGATAAAAATTGTAAATCGGCTGAAAAAGCTGGTTCGAAGGGCGGTAGTGTAAGTTTTTCCAAGACAAAACTGAGGTCCCAAGTTGGTGTTGGTGCTCTCTGGGGCGGTCTTATGTTCTTAGCCCCTCTGAGGTACTGTCTTAGTAATGGATGTGAAAATATAGGAGGATCCGTGTTGTAATGAGCTGAAATAGCTGAAGCATGGATCTTAATAGATGAAAACGAAAGGCCTTTGTGCAACATCTCAGTTAAATATTGCAGTATCGGAGGAATATTTGGGACAAGAGGATTTTGGCCTTTAGCCTGGTTCCAGGCGCAGAATCTTTTCCATTTGTCTGAGTAGGTTTTCCTGGTGCTGGGTCTCCTGGCCTCCAGAATGACATCCCCAACAGCTTTAGAGAGAAGTGCTGACTGGTTGTTTAGGTAATCTGCCATGCAGCCAGATTTAAAGTCTTGAGCTGGCTGTGTAGAATCTGATGGTTTTGCTGAGTCAGCAGGTGAGGAATTTGTGGTAAAATCCATGGTGGGCCTTGAGCCATGTTCCTTAATATTGGATACCAGTGCTGGCGTGGCCAGTCTGGAGCAATGAGTATCATTTGTGGCCTCTCTAATCTGGCTCTATTCAGGAGCACCTTTGCCAGAAGAGGCAGTGGAGGAAAGGCATACACTGTTAATGTTTTCCAACTGAATGAGGGGGCGTCCACTTTCCAAGCTTGTGTGTGGTATGTCCTTGTGCAAAATTTCCGTAGTTGGTGGTTTAAGGGGGAGGCAAACAGATCTATGTCTGGGCTCCCCCATTTTTGAGTTATTGTGAATACTTGTGGATCTAGTTTCCACTTGTGAGGATCCATGATATTTCTGCTTAGTTCGTCTGCCAATGTATTTTTCTTTCCTAGCAGGAATTGTGCTTGTAGTTGAATTTGGAAGGTCAGTGCTGTGTTCCACAAGGTCATTGCTTGCCTGCATAGGGGGTAGGAATGTGTGCCTCCTTGTTTGTTTATGTACCACATCACTGTGGTGTTGTCCGTCTTTATTAGAAGTTGTCCTGGATGTAGGAGGTCCATGAAAGCTGTTAGGGCATTTTCTACAGCTAGCATCTCTTTTTGATTGATGTGAAGTTGCATTTGATCTGCAGACCATTTGCCCTGAATGCAGTGTCCTGCCATGTGTGTGCCCCAGGCGTAATCCGATGCATCTGTTGTTATTGTTTTCCTGGCTGTGGGCAAGGTGAAAGGCTAACCCTTGTTGAGGTGACATGCCTGAGCCCACCATAGAAATTCCTATTGAAGGCAGGGAATGAGTGGTATTACTGTTTCCAAGCTGTGGCTGTGTTGAGTCCATACGCTTTTCAGGTACCATTGTAGTTTCCTCATATGCCGTTTGGCATATGGTATTAGTAGTATGCAAGATACCACGAATCCCAAGGCCTGCAGAATTTTTCTTGCAGGGAGTTGGGTCTTTGTTGCCATCATTTTGAAGTATTGAGTCAGTTGTCCTTGCTTGTCAGGTGTGAGGTAAGCCATCTGGGCCTTTGTATTTAAGCTGGCACCCAGGAATATTATCTCTTGTGAAGGCACTAGTTTTGACTTCTTTTCGTTTACTGTGTACCCTAGGCAACTTAGTAGGTTTTTTACAAATGCCAGATGCTTTAAAAGAATGTCCTTGCTTTCTGCTTGAATAAGGCAGTCGTCCAGGTATGGATATATTTGAATTCCTCTTTGTCTGCAGTATGCAATTACTGGTGCCAGGCATTTTGTGAAGACCCTGGGCGCAGTAGATAAGCCAAAGGGCAGTGTGCAGAATTGGTAATGAGTTGAACCTGCTATAAATCGGAGGTATCTTCTGCAATTTTGTCTGATAGGGACATGCAGGTATGCCTCCTTGAGGTCCAACGTTACTAGCCAAGCCTTCTTGCCCAGCATGGGAAGAAGTTGCTGTAGTGTGAGCATTTTGAATTTGGGTACTTCCAGGTATGTGTTTAGAATTGAAAGGTCCAGAATGGGTCTCAGGCTTTATCCTTTCGAGGAACCAGAAAGAGTCTTGAGTAAAATCCTTGTCCTTGCTCCTGTGTAGGAACCTGTTGGATGGCTCTCATGTCCATGAGAGCTGTAATTTGTCTTTGAGCCTCTGCCCATTGGTTTGGTGGCAGGTTTGGCATTCCTTTTATCCTTGGTAAAGTGTGAAAGTGGAACCTGTATCCTTTCAGATACAATATTTAGGACCCATTTGTCTTTTGTGATGATATGCCAATTGCCTGCAAAAAGAGCAAGTTTTCCTCCCAAGGGAGCTGTCAAGAGGGATTTGCTTGGCAGTCTGAGAGGTAAGTCATTGTGATTGTCTTCTGAAGGTTTGAGACCTGTCTTCTCCTCCTTTCTGGGTTGTGGCACCCCACTGTCGAGGCTTGTAAGAGCCTTGTGGCTGACCTCTGCCCCTTGGGCATCTGTATTTGCCCCTCTGCGGTCTGTCAGAAGCTGGAAAGGACCAGATTTGGTTGGCCAATTTCTGCTGAAATGAGGCGGTTGAACCTGTAAAAAATCCTTGACCGTCTGCATAGATTTTGCCTTATCCTCCATTTTCTTTAAAACCTCTTCTGCTTTCACACCAAACAAGACATCTGCTGTAAAGGGGCATCCAATAACTTTGCTTTAACACGATCAGGTAAAGTTTGTTCTTTTAACCAAGCACGACTACGAATGACAGACCCTGTTACTGCTGCTCTACAAGAAGCTTCCAATGAATCAAATCCACATTGCAAAGTATGTTTTCCCACTTGCTCAGCTGCATGCAACAAATCTTGCATTTCCTTGTAATCAGGTTGCTCTGTATGTGTGAGCATTTTTTATTTTAATTGAGACATCAAATATTGTTGATATTTCAGCATGTGAAACTGGCAATTTAAGGCCCTCATAGCTAGAGTAGCTGAGGTATATACTTTCTTTCCCAGTCTGTCTAGTGCTCTAGAATCCCTTTCAGAGGGTACAGGATTTTTAGCAATAGAGGCCTTAACCCCTTTGGGACCCTGGGAAATGGTATCTGGGTCAGCAACAAGGCTTTTATATAGGAATTTGTGTGAGTCAGGAACTCTGTAGTATCTGTCTGGTTTGACTGGTGTAGGAGGTAATGAATCTGGGTTAAGGCTAGATTCTGAATAAATATCATCCACAATGTCTAACACAGGTGGAATAGCAAGGGGTCTGTGTTGGGGGTAGTAAAAGGAACTCTCGGAGCCTTTTCTTAGAATCAGAGAAATCCTGGCCTTCCCAGTGGAAGTGTTCCCTCATGGTATGTAAAGTTTCCCCAAAAGAGTAGTCTTCTGGGGGAGATGCTGAAGGAATAGACTCTTCAGCATCAGAGTCTTCATAAGGAGGAAAGGAGTATTCCTGTTCCTCGGAAGAGTCTGAGGAAATGGAAAGCTGGTCAGACGAAGCGTACTCCTCCTCCTGTCTAGGCCTTTTGTCAGGGGGGGGATGGGAACCCCTGATTAGGGTAATTAAGTCTTCAGCCATCTTAAGCATCTGTTTCTTAGGCATGGGGCCTTGTACTGGTGACTGCTGTACAGGCTTCTTTACTTTTAAAGGTGTTTTCAGCTTTGCATAGGATTTTATAGTAAGTGTAGTCAGTCTGAAGGCACCTTCAGCAACTGAAGGCCTTTCAACTACACCGGTATCCCCTTCAGCAATGGAGTTGGCAGGACCTAAAGATAAAGGCTCTGGAGGCCCAGCAATCTCCGCTTGGGAGTCGGATGCAGCCTGGGGTTCTAAATCAGCGGACGTCAGGGGCTGCGTAGATGCCTCACTGAAAACCAGAGAACCGGCGACTGGCCTAGCTGAGGCCTCGGTGTCTGGTTTGGCTCTCGGCTGCCTGTCCTTATCTTTGCGCTTTTTATGCATCCCGGTCGATGGTTGCTCCGACAGCATGGTGTAATTAAATTTTCTACCAAAATAATGTCGGGCAAAATCAAACCGACGTTTAATAGTTTGTTAAACCTAGGACAAAACCGACAGCCTGTGACGTCGTGGTCTGGGCCTAGGCAAGGAATACAATAAGAATGAAAACCCTTATGAGGTATTTGCTTCCCACAAGAAATGCAATTATTAACTTTTTCTGACATCGGTCTGAGGCAAGAAAAGAGTCCCCAACGGGGTACTTAGTTTTGTTGAAGACTTCGGTCTGAAATTCGATTTGAAAATCTCAGGAGTCGGCCGACCGGCACTTGCGAACTGCTTCTGCTTCAGGCACCGCACGGCAAGAAAGACTGAAGAAAATGGCGTCGGTTGCCTCTTTTATACCCCTGTCGCACTGACGTCAGGGAAGAAGTGACCGCAATAGACGCCAGACCAAGACTTTGGAACTCGGGCCGACCGCGGGACTGCCTGATGGCAGGATAACCCAAGTGTGATGACTGCAGCAGTGTAACACGATGAACATCCTGAGATTTCCAGCTGTAACAGTGAAACTGGAATGAACAAACTATTAATTTTATGAAAACACAAATATGTAATTGGGCTGGTCTTCCACAAAAGGACTTGTTAAATGAAAGGGCACATCCAGTGCATGCTCCACAACTGGAGACAGCAAAGTGTTTGCACCTGTCCCTCCAAGCCATTCAGTTGACGTTGCAGAAGAGGTTTAGATTCCTAGAATGATTACTTCTTATGCCATCTGACTTGCTGATGTACTGTAAAAACATCAGTATTGGGCGAGAGGATGAGTCATATGCCTGACACAGGTCACCTCTTAGTAGTCTGTAGAATACAGAATATAGTACCAGGGTTTTTAGTTGGCCCATGTAGAACATGTTGGTTAGACCTTGTAAAGTACAGCTTTGTACCTACCACAAATGTAGATGTTAGAGTGTATACACTGCTGCAGTCATTACATTTGGGTTATCCTGCAGTCAGGCGGTCCCTCAGTCGGCCTGAGCTCCAAAGTCTTGGTCCAGCGTCGGTTGCTGTCACTTCTTCCCTGACGTCAGTGCACCAGGGGTATATAAGATGCAGCCGACGCCATTTTCTTCAGTTTTTCTTGCCCCAGATGTCAGGTGCCCCCAAAAAAGTAGGCAATGCAAATTACTAATAAAACATACATAAGAAAAGCAATCAAAAACTTTCAGTTACCAGCAAATACTCCCCATAGGTAGCAAAGGGTAGAAGGCTTAGGTAAGTACCAGCAAGGAAGAGGGGAAGGAGGGAGGGTAATCTAGACTGCAGCAGTGTATACACTCGAACATCTACATTTATGGTAGGTACAAAACTGTACTATGTTCATCGTGTTACACTGCTGCAGTCATTACACTTGGGTAGAATCCCAAAGCTGAGGTAGGGTGGCTGGTTCTATAAGGCATTAGGGGTGGCTATAAGGCCCTGCAGCACTGCAGTGGCAAAGCCAGCTCTGGATTTAGAATAAAGAGGCAGATGGTAATGCTTGGTGAAGGTATGTACAGAACTCCAAGTTGCTGCTTCCAAAATGTCCTTGGTAGGTACTCCTTTGAGGTAGGCAGTTGAAGTGGCTGTTGCCCTGGTGGAATGCGACCTAATGCTGTTAGGTACTGCTTTCCCATGGTGTGTATAGCAAAAACTCATGCAGTGCCCTATCCATTTTGAAATGGTCTGCTTTGAAATGGCTTTTCCCTGTGCTCCTGCAGCATATGCTACAAACAATTGCTCAGTTTTCCTGAAAGCTTTCGTTTTGTCCAAGTAGAAGCATAACTGCCTGTGTATGTCCAAGGAATGCAGAAGTCTCTCCCCTTTATTCTGTGGATTTGGATAAAAAGTTGGCAACTAATAGTTTGGTTTAGAGCCACACTTGATACCACCTTTGGCATAAAAGTAGGGTTTGTTCTTAAAGACACCCTGTCTCGGTGGAAAATGATGAAAGGTTCCACTGCCATTAATGCCTGTAATTCTGAAACTCTTCGTGCTGAGGTTATTGCCAGGAGCAGAGCAGTTTTCCAGGAGACATATTTTAAGTTTGCTGAGTTAGCTGGCTCAAAAGGAGGTAAATTAATTTTTCAAAGACGAAGTTGAGGTCCCAAGTTGGAGATGGTGCTCTACGGGGCGGTCTTATGTTTTTAGCCCCTCTGAGGTACTGTTTTAGCAAAGGATTAGAAAAAGTTGGTGGGTCTGTGTTGTAATGAGCAGAGATGGCAGAGGCATGGATCTTAATGGATGAAAAGCAGAGGCCTTTGTCCAGCATCTCGGTTAAATATTGTAGTATCTGAGGAATATTTGGGACAAGAGGGTCAAGGCTGTGAGCCTGGTTCCAGGCACAGAATATGTTCCATTTATCCGAATAGGCTTTCCTGGTGCTAGGCCTTCTGGCCTCCAGAATGACATCCATAACAGCTTTGGAGAGAGGCATTGCTTGCTTGACTAAAGAATCTGCCATGCAGCCAGGTTTAAAGTCTTGAGTTGGCTGTGAAGTATCTGATTGTTTTGCTGAGTCAGAAGATGTGGGATTTGAGGCAAAATCCATGGTGGACCTTGTGCTAAGTTCTTTAAGATTGGGTAACAGTGCTGGCGTGGTCAGTTTGGGGCAATCAGGATCATCACTGGCTTTTCTTGTCTGGCTTTTAGGAGTACCTTTGAAAGGAGAGGTAGTGGTGGGAAAGCATATACTGGTAGGTTTTTTCCAGCTGAATGAGAGGGCATCCACTTTCCATGCTTGTGGGTGGTAAGTCCTTGTGCAGAATTTCTGTAGCTGGCAATTCATTGGGGATGCAAACAGATCTATGTCCGGGCTCCACCATTTTTGTGTTATCATTCTGAATATTTGTGGATGTAATTTCCACTCGTGTGGATCCATGATGTTTCTGCTTAAGTCGTCTGCCAGTGTGTTTTTCTCTCCTGGCAGGAATTGTGCTTGCAGATGAACTTGATAGGTCAGAGCTGTGTTCCACAAGGTCATGGCTTGTCTGCAGAGGGGATATGAATGAGTGCCCCTTTGCTTGTTTATGTACCACATAACTGTGGTGTTGTCTGTCTTTAGTAGTAGTTGTCCTGGATGCAGAAGGTCCTTGAAAAAGGGCAAGTTGTACAGCTAGCATCTCTTTTTGATTGATATAAAGATGCCTTTGTTCTGCGGGTCACTTGCCCTGAATACATTTTCCTGCCATGTGTACTCCCCAGGCATAATCCGAAGCATCTGTTGTCGGTGTTTGCCTGGCCGTGGGTTGAGTGAAAGGCTGTCCCTTGTTGAGGTGACAGGCTTGAGCCCACCATCGAAACTCCTGTTGAAGGCAAGGAATAAGTGGTATTACGGTTTCCAAACTGTGACAGTGTTCAGATCAGACACTCTTTAGGTACCATTGTAGTTTCCTCATATGCAGTCTGGCATATGGAATTAGTAGTATGCAAGATGCCATGTACCCCAAGGCCTGCAGAATTTTTCTTGCAGGGAGTTGGGTTTTTGTTGCCATCAATTGGAAATATTGAGTCAGTTTGTCCTTGCTTGTCTGGCGTGAGATAAGCCATCTGGACCGTTGTATTTAAGCTGGCACCCAGGAATATTATCTCTTGTGAGGGCACTAGTTTTGACTTCTTTTCGTTTACTGTGTATCCTAGGTAAATTAGCAATCTTTTTACAAACGCCAGATGCTTTAGAAGAATGTCTTTGCTCTCTGCTTGAGTAAGGCAGTCGTCCAACTATGGGTAAATTTGAATTCCTTTTTGTCTGCAAAATGCAATTACTGGTGCCAGGCATTTTGTAAAGACCCTGGGTGCCGTAGATAAGCCAAAGGGCAGTGCAGAGAATTGGTAATGCATTGAACCAGCTAAGAATCTGAGGTATATTCTGCAATTTTGTCCGATAGGGACATGCAGGTATGCCTCCTTGAGGTCCAAAGTTACGAGCCAAGCATGGGAAGAAGCTTCTGTAGTGTCAACATTTTGAATTTTGGAACATCCAGGTAAGCATTTAGAGAAGAAAGATCCAGAATGGGCCTCCAGGCTTTGTCCTTTCTGGGACCCAGAAAGAGTCTTGAGTAAAATCCTTGTCCTTGCTCCTGTGTTGGTACCTTTTGAATAGCTCTCATGTCCATGAGTGCTGCAATTTGTCTTTGAGCCTCTGCCCATTGATTTTGGTGGCAGATTTGGCATGCCTTTTAACCTTTGCAGAGTCTGAAAGTGGAACCTGTAACCTTGAGATACAATATTGAGAACCCATTTGTCTTTGGTGATCATATGCTAATTGTGACAGAAAAGTGCCAGTTTTCCCCCCCAAGGGGGCTGCCAAGAGAGAAGTGCTTGGCAGCTGTAGTGGGAAGTCATTGGGGCTGTTTTTTATAAGGTTGTGGCCAGTCTTCCCCTTCTTTCTGGGTTGAAGCACCCCATTGTCGAGGCCTGTAAGAACATTGTGGTTGACCTCTGCCTCTTGGACGTCTGTATCTGCCCCTTTGAGGTCTGTCTGAAACTGCAAAGGACCAATTTTTTGTTGGCCAATTTCTGCTAAATCGAGGAGGCTGAACCTGTAAGAAATCCTTCACTGTTTGCATATATTTTGCCTTGTACTCCATTTTCTTTAATACCTCTTCTGCCTTCACTCCAAATAAAACATCCTGCTGCAAAGGTGCATCCAATAATTTTGCTTTAACATGATCTGGTAAAGTCTGTTCTTTTAACCAAGCATGTCTTCTAATGACAGACCCTGTAACTGCTGCTCTACAGGAGGCCTCTAATGAATCAAAACCACACTGCAAAGTACGTTTTCCCACTTGTTCAGCTGCATGCAATAAATCCTGCATTTCCTTATAGTTAGGAAGATCTGAATTTGGAAGCATTTTTTGTTTCAACTGAGACATCAAAAACTGCTGATATTTAAGCATGTGAAACTGGCAATTTAAGGCCCTCATTGCTAAAGTTGCAGATGTATATAATTTCTTCCCCCATCTGTCTAATGCTCTGGAGTATCTGTCAGAGGGAACTGGATTTTTTGCTGTGGAGGCCTTTAACCCTTTGGGACCCTGGGAAATAGTTTCAGGGTCAGCAACATGGCTTTTATAAAGAAATTTGTGAGAGTCAGGGACTCTGTAGTATCTGTCTGGCTTAACTGGAGCAGGAGGTAAAGAATCAGGATTTAAACTGGATTCAGAATACACATCATCCACAATATCTAACACTGGCAGAATAGCAAGGAGTCTGTGTTGAAGTAATAAAAGAAAATCTCTGAGCCTTTTCTTGGATTCTGAATAATCCTGGCCCACCCAATGGAAATGCTCCTTCATGGTATGTAAGGTTTCTCCAAAGGAGTAGTCCTCTGGTGGACAGGCTGAAGGAATTGATTCCTCAGCATCAGAATCCTCATAAGGGGGTAAAGAGTATCCTTGGTCGGAGGATGAATCTGAAGAGATGGACACCTGGTCAGATGAGTCATAGTCTGCATCCTGTCTAGGCCTTTTATCAGGAGGAGGGTGGGACCCCCTGATCAGAGTAATTAAGTCTTCGGCCATTTTGAGCATCTGTTTCTTAGGCATGGAGGCCTGTCCTGGTGAATGTTGAAGTTGTTTCTTGTTTTTAAAGGGGTTTTAGACTTAGCAGAAGATTTAATGGTTAACTGAGTAGGTCTGAAAATACCCTCTGAAGCTGCGGGTTGATCAGCTGCTCTGGATCCCTCTGAAGGTTTAGTCTCGGTAGGCCGTAAATCTGGTGTATCTGAAGGCCCAGCCATCTCCAGGTGGGAGTCAGAGGCAGCCTGCGGTTCCAAAGAAGCGGTGGTTAGGGGCTGTGAAGGCGCCTCGCTGAAAACCGGAGAACCGGCGACTGGCCTAGAAGAGGCTTCGTCGTCAGTTTTGGGCCTCGGATGCCTGTCCTTGACTTTGGGCTTTTTGTGTATCCCGGTCGTCGGTTGTTCCGACGGCATGGTGTAATTGAATTTTCTGCCAAAATAATGTCGGGCAAAATCAAACTGACGTTTAATAGTGTGCTTGTTAAACCTAGCACAAAACCGACAACCTATGACGTCGTGGTCTGGGCCTAGGCATGGGATACAATAAGAATGGAAATCCTTATGAGGTATTAGCTTCCCACAAGAAATACAATTATTAACTTTTACTGACATCGGTCTGAGGCAAGAAAAAGTTTCCCCAACAGGGTACTTAGCTTTGTAGAAGACTTCGGTTCTGGATTCGGAATGAAAATCTCAGGAGTCGGCCGACCAGCACTTGCGAACTGCTTTGCTTCCGGCACCGTGCGGCAAGAAAGACTGAAGAAAATGGCGTAGGCTGCATCTTATATACCCCTGGCGCACTGATGTCAGGGAAGAAGCTACAGCAACCGACACCGGACCAAGACTTTGGAACTCAGGCCGACTGAGGGACCGCCTGATGGCAGGATAACCCAAGTGTAATGACTGCAGCAGTGTAATACGATGAACATCCTTTAAGTAAAACATCTCTGTGGGCATTCTAGTTGTTACTTGTGTCTGGACAGATATATGCCAAAGGGGGCATTATATTCCATGGCTGGCTTAATGACAACTGAATAAAGGGGGACAATGACATCCCTATATCAAGACAAAATTATTTTGTTGATAAGCTGTACAATATATATAAGGACTTTCTTACAACAATGGGCACATGTTGGTAAAAAGATAGGTCACTGTCCACATAACTTCCCAAATCCTGAACAACTGTGTTAACTCAGAGAGACATACTGTTAATGTGGTAGTTTCCTGGAATAGATGACTTCCCAAAGAAAATAATGATACATTTTTGGCATTTAGTTTCAATCCATGATTTCTGCATTAGTTACTTGAGAAAAACCTTCCTGCAGGATGGCTAAGTAATTTGAGGATTCAATGACTCCTACCTTGCAGTCATCGGAAAACTCAAGTCACCCAGAGCCCTTTGGTATTGGCTTTTACTTAAGAAAAGCAGATGAAAAACAGGAGAGGTCCCAGCACAGAACCCTTGGTGACTCCACTGGCAACCGGCGTCTTTCTGATGGTAACCCCCTATTTTGATTTCCTGTGTCCTATCTGTGAGCCAACTGGCAATCCAGCAGACAACATAGGGGGTTTATTCCCAGTTTATTTTTATCTTTTCTACAATGCCTGAATGGAGAATTGTGTCAAAAGCTTTGACACGGTCGATGTATGTGGTGTGTACTGTTTTGCCTTCGTCCATTGCCCTGGTGACCTTTTCAAAACAATCCACCAGTTTGACTAAGCATGATCTGCTCTTGAATTTAACTGAGACATAGGTTCATAAGTTGGTACTAGGCTATCGGCCGTAGGGCCTATACAAGCCTAGCCATAACAATTCCCTGGATATTTCTTCCCACAATATTTACTTCTCTGGACCCCTGTCTAGCAGGGCGACTGACATGATCCCCGGGGTGAATTTCCTATCTCCCATCCAATCATCAAGGTTCCTTTTGAAGAGGGCCAACGAGGCGCTCTGCTTGACATGTATGGGTAGTCTATTCCAGAGTATGGGGAGTCTCTGGGTCAGGAACCTATCCCTCTAGCATGTTTTGTTCATTGTGATGACAAGGTTTAGATCCCTGGAGCATGTGGCTCTGAGGGATTGGGATTTCTTTAAGTGGAGCATGTCCAACAGCTCAGGGTTTGACATGGCCTTGGAAGTTAAGCAGAGATCGCCTCTGAGTAGACTATATGCCACAGAGTATAGCTGGAGTTTTTTTTAGACGGTCAGCATATGGCATCTGCTTTAGGCCTGTGATCCTTTTAGTGAGGTATTTCTGTGGCCTTTCCAGCTGTTGCAAATGTCTTGTGAGGTACATACCAAATGGGGCATTATACTCTATAATGGGTCTAATGAGGGATGAGTACAGTGGGACAATGACCTCCTTTTTTCTGGATGAAAAGCCCTTAGTGATGAGGTGTGCCACATAGAAGGATTTCCTGACTGTTGTGGCGATGTGGTTATCGAAAGTGAGACCACTGTCCACCTGTGTTCCTAAGTCTCTCATCACACTTTCGATGTTTAGTGTACTGCCACCTATGTCGTCATTCATGGGTACGTTTTTTTTCCAAAGGGGATAACTATACATTTCTTGGCATTAAGCTTGAGACCACGGCTCTGGCACCAGGCATCTGTTTCTGTAAGGCTCTTTTGTACAATATCCACATCATTTGGGGATTCAATAATGGCTCCCAGTTTGCAGTCATCTGTGAACTTTGTTAGCCAGAGTCCCTTAGTGTTGGCCTGTACTTCAGCGAAGTAAATGCCAAACAAGAGTGGTCCCAGGACTGAACCCTGAGGTACTCCACTTGTCACTTGTCTGGAGCTGGATTTGGAGTCAGCTACTTTTACAGTCTGGGTTCTGTCAGTAAGCCAGTTGGCAACCCACAGAGTGACGTAGGGATTTATGCCCGGCTTAGTAAGTTTATCTATGATTCCAGAGTGGGGGATGGTGTCGAAGGCCTTGGCGAGATCCAGATAGGCTGTGTGGACCTCCTTACCCTCATCCACAGCTCTGGAGACTGATTCGAAGAAGTCAATCAGATTCAGGAGACAAGATCGGCCCTTCACAAACCCAAACTGGGTGGGGGTCCAGTGTTTGAAGGTTGCCAATGTCTTTGTTTATAAGTTCCATGATAATGCGTTCCATGTCCTTGCAGATCAAGCTCGTCAGACTAATGGGACGGTAGTTCCCAGGATCCAAGGCGGATCCCCCCTTGTGGAGTGGGATAACTGTAGCTGTGCGCCACTCAGTGGGCATGAAGCCTGAGGCGAGGCTATGATTAAACATGACACTTAGGTGAGGTGCCAGTTAATTTTGTAGTTCATGTAGTACACAGCCTGGGATGTCACCTGGTCCCATGGATGCTGTACTCGTAGCTTTGGAAAGTGCGGTTTCTACCTGTGTGGCTGTAATTACCAGAATTTGGCAATCTTTTGGTATTGAGATGGGCCCTTTAGGGGGTGAGAGGGGGGTGAAGTTGGCACTACATCGATCTGCCAGGATATTGGCAATATCCTTGGGATCAGTATAATTAATGCCATTCTGTTGCAGCTCAGAGCAGATCTGAGCATTGCCATTTAGACTTTTCTTGACATAACTATAGAATGCCTTGTGGTTGTCTTTGGAATCTTTGGCAATTTTATTTTCGTAACTAGCTTTTGAGGATTTTATGAGGGATCTCAGCTTCTTACTGAGGCTGGTGAGGGAGTTTTTTTGCATCCTGGGATTTTCCTCTTTTCTGCAACACATGACCAGTGTTAGAAGGTTCCCTATGTCCTGACTGATTAGTTCCATGGTAAGTGTTGCCATGGCTTTGCATATGAGGCTGGTTAAACTTATGGATCTGTAATTGCCTGGTTTAGTGGAAGGCCCTCCCTTATGCAGGGAATGACTGCAGCTGTTCTTTGTTCACTTGGTACAAAACCTGTATGAAGGCTGAGACTGAACAGTGTTAGGGATGTAGCTACATCATCCTTCATGCTATTTAAGATGCATCTATGGACACTGTGAGGACCCATAAATGCAATATTTTTAGCTTTTGATAGCACTTTTAAGACTTGGTCTTGTGTGACAGCTTGTGGCAAGCCAGTTTCAGGTATATCTTGAGGGACCAATGGAGGGGAGAGACAGGTAAAGTTGGAGCTAAATTTATTGGCCAGTAGGTTTGCTACATCTACAGCCTCAGTGTAGGTAACATCATTCTCAATCAGCTCAGAGCACTGCTGCTTTGTGCTTTTCAGATTATGAACTTAACTAAAAATGCCTCAGGATGGTCTTTGGATTGGGTAGCTATTTTACCAAACTTGGCTTCGGTAGATTTTATTAAGCTCCTGAGTTGTTTGCTTAGTTCAGTGAGAAGGGCTCTAACATTCTGGGAATTACTCTTCTTACTTTTGGTCAACATTCTTTTCCTTTTATTATAAAGCTTGTTGGCATTATAGTTTTACCATGTGATTTTGTTTCTGGGGGTTGCCCTGCCATTGTTCCCACAGGGTATAGCTGTATCTATTGCAGCTCTTTACATGACAGTATAGCGTGGTCTACGTTTCTGTGTACTCAGTGGAGTTAAATTGGGTCTACTGGGGATCTGAAGATTGCCAATGTGTCGCAAAGGAGTAGGAGAAACCATGGAACAACCTTCCCCCTGACCTCAGACTACAAAACTCCACACTCTCCTTCAAAAGCCTACTTAAAACATACCTCTTCACCAACCATCTATGCACCTGTAATTGACCCCCCTGAAGCCTCATTCACTTACTATTTTCTACACCCCATCTGTCCTGGACAACAGAAACGCAACTTAACTATACCTATCAATGTGTGAGCAATAACCTATATACGTGTGTGTGTGTGTGTGTGTGTGTGTGTGTGTGTGTGTGTGTGTGTATATATATATATATATATATATATATATATATATATATATATATATATATATATGTGTGTGTGTGTGTATAGTGTGTGTATGTATGTGTATGCATATGCATGTATGTATATTTGCTTGAATGTATACATGGAAAACTTAAACATTTATATACTCATTCAACTGTGAAATATCTTGCAATGCTCTACCAGGTTTTTATCTACTCTCATTGTATATTCTGTACACTTGTATTTTTAACCAGAAGAGGGAATATCCTCTTATTGTATACTAACAGCTGTAAAGTCTATCATCTGTATGCTACTACTCTGCAATGTGTCTTGTAAATTATTCTCTGTAAACTTATGGAGTTTTTCTCCCCAGGACTCCACTGAAAATGGACACTTATTGTCCAGTCAGACTACCCTGGCAAACAAATGTTAAATAAATAAATTAAGGAAATTTCTTAAAGGTACCTTAGGTAGAAAGGAACTCTTGTTTTAATTTTATTTTGAAAGAGACTTGTTTTATGGTCAGACCTAAAAAGTGATGATAATATACAAGGGATGATGCAAGATGCTCCCATATTACTAAGGACTAGATTCAAGATATTATTCTCCCTAGTGGGTATTCTGACTAATTGTTCCAGGGCATTTGCATTGACAATGTCTAGAAATCTCTGTGCTTGTGTGTGGTGGTGGTGTAGGTTTCCCAGTCTATAACTGGACAGCTTAGGTCACCTAAGAAAATAATTCTATGTTTAAAACTGAATGATTCTAGTTCCTGTAGATGGGCATTGTGACTTTCTTGTGTCACACAGGGAGTTTTACTGCTAGCTAATTTATGCTACAGGAACATCTATTGATGCAGAACAGGCTAAGGAGGAAATAAAAAGAAATATCCAACAAAAAGTGACCCAACACATAGAAAGTACAGTTGTGTACACTTACCATAAATGTAGATGTTCGAGTGTCTTCACTGTTGCAGTCATGACTGTAGGGTTCTCCCCTGCCGGCAGGCAGTCCTCGGTTGGCCAGAATCCCAAAGTCTGGGTCCGGCGTCGGCTGTTCAGCCATGCTCCCTGATGTCAGAGCGCCAGGAGTACAAAGCTGACAGCCGACGCCATGTTCTCCAGTTTTTCTTGCCCCAGATGTCAGAAATTCCAAAATGAGAAAGGTCCCATACCCTTTGCAAATACACCTCAGAAGAAGGGTGAAAAAAGGAACCACACAAAAGAAAAAATAAGAGGGGACAGGAGGGAGGGAAACCCAGACTGCAACAGTGAAGACACTCGAACATCTACATTTATGGTAAGTGTACACAACTGTACTATGTTCATCGTGTTTCACTGTTGTAGTCATGACTGTAGGGTAGAATCCCAAAGCAGAATGAAAGGGAGGTGGTCATAAAGTAGAGGGAGCGGCTATAACACCCTGCAAGACTGCAGAAGCAAAGCCTGCCCTGGACTTAGAGTAGAGAGGTAGATTGTAGTGCTTGGAAAAAGTATGCACTGAACTCCAAGTTGCAGCTTCCAAAATGTCTTTGGTAGGAACTCCCCTGAGGAAGGCAGCTGAAGTGGCAGCAGCTCTGGTAGAGTGAGTCCTTATACTCCCTGGGATTTGCTTTCCATGGTGTGAATAGCAAAATCTGATTCCATGAGCAATCCATTTAGAAATGGTCTGTTTTGAAATGGCTTTACCTTGGGAACTTGAAGCATAAGAAACAAACAATTGCTCTGATTTCCTGATGTCCTTGGTTCTGTCCAGGTAAAAATGTAGTTGGCTGTGTACGTCCAAGGAATGCAAGATCCTTTTCCCCTTTATTTTGAGGAGTGGGGAAAAAAGTTGGCAAGTGAATAGTTTGATTTAAAGCCACTTTGGAAACCACCTTAGGCATGAAAGTAGGATTAGTCCTTAAAGACACCCTGTCTTGATGAAAAATAATATAAGGTTCTACAGCCATAAGAGCTTGCAACTCTGAAACTCTCCTGGCAGAGGTCAGAGCTAACAGGATGGCTGTCTTCCAAGATAAAAACTTGATGTCAGATGTGGCAGCAGGCTCAAAAGGAGGTAAGGTGAGCTTTTCCAAAACATAGTTGAGATCCCAAGCAGGAATGGAAGGAGATCTAGGGAGCCTTAAGTTCTTAGTTCCTCTGAGAAACTGTCTCATGAGCTGGTGGGAAAAGATTGGAGGGTCTGTATTATAATGAGCAGAAATAGCAGAGGCATGAATCTTTATGGAAGAGAAAGAGAGACCCTTATGTAAGAGGTCTGTCAGGTAAAGTAAAATCTGAGGAATGTTAGGAATAAGAGGATCAGAATCCTGAGCCTGCATCCAGGAACAAAATCTTTTCCATTTTCCTGCATAAGATTTTCTAGTGCTAGGATGTCTGGCTTCTAAAATGACATCCATAACCTGCTTGGGTAGGAGAGAATGATTCAAAGACCCTGGATTAACCAGGCCGCCAGGCTGAGAGTTTTGACATGGGAGTGTAGAACCTGACCCTGGTGTTGGGACAGAAGGTTCAGAGTATGTGGTAAAACCCAAGGGGGCTCCAGACAAAGGTTTTTCAGTGTTGGATACCAAAACTGTCGAGGCCAATTTGGGGTCAGCAAGATTATCATCTTGGGCTTGTCCTGTTTGATCTTTAATAATACTCGTGGAAGAAGAGGAAGAGGCGGAAAGGCATATCCAGAGAGGTTTCTCCAACTGAATGATAGTGCATCCACTTTCCAAGCTTTTTCGTGGAAAGTCCTGGTGCAAAAAATCTGTAGTTGATGATTGAGGTGGGATGCAAAGAGGTCTATGTGAGGACATCCCCAGACTGCAGTAATCATCTTGAATATTTCGGTGTCCAGCATCCATTCGTGTGGGTCCGAAAGATTTCTGCTCAGACTGTCTGCCAGGAAGTTTTGCTTCCCTGGTAGAAACTGTGCTTGAAGGTCCAGATTGCAAGTTAGAGCTGTGTTCCATAGATTCATGGCTAGTCTGCAAAGGGGATAGGAATGAGATCCCCCTTGCTTGTTTATGTACCACATAACTGTGGTGTTGTCTGTCCGTATCAGTAGTTGTCCTGGTTGTAGAAGATTCCTGAAGGCCAATAGAGCTTTCTGTACGGCTAACATTTCCTTTAAATTGATATGCAGGTGCTTCCGATCCTTTGTCCAAAGACCCTGCAGACAGTTGCCCTGAAAATGGGCTCCTCATGCATAATCTGAGGCATCCGTGGTCAGTATCTGAGAGGCAGGAGGCAGACAGAAGGGTTTTCCTTTGTTTAGAATACATGCCTTGGACCACCAAAGGAATTCCTTTTGAAGACAAGGCAGGACGGAGATCATTATGTCTAAACTGTGGCAATGCTGAGACCATACACTTTTTAGGTACCACTGTATTTTCCTCATATGTAGTCTGGCATATGGTACGAGAAGGATGCAGGAGGCCATGTAACCCAAAGCCTGCAGGAATCTCCTTGCAGATAGCTGAGTTAAAGTTGCCAAGGTTTTGAAAGTTGAGGTCAGCTGTAATTGTTTTTCGCATGTCAGAAATGCCATCTGGGTCGTTGTGTTTAGAGAAGCGCCCAGAAAAATTATCTGTTGTGAGGGTGTCAAATTTGAATTTTTTATGTTTACAGTGAATCCCAGGAACTTGAGAAGATTCTGAACAAACTCTAGATGCTGAAGTAAGACATCCTTGCTGTCTGCCTGAATAAGACAGTCGTCCAGATAAGGGTAAATTTGAATTCCCTTGAGTCTGCAATAAGCTACTACTGGAGCCAGGCATTTGGTAAAGACCCTGGGCGCAGTAGACAATCCAAAGGGCAGAGCAGAGAATTGATAGTGCCTCGACCCGGCCTTGAACCCGAGGTATTTTCTGCGTTCCTGCCTGATGGGAATGTGTAAATATGCCTCCTTTAAATCCAAAGTCACCATCCATGCATTTTTGGTCAACATTGGAAGTAGCTGCTGTAGAGTAAGCATCTTGAATTTTGGTATCTCTAGAAAAGTGTTCAAGACTGACAGATCCAGAATGGGTCTCCATGAATTTTGCTTCCTGGGGACTAGAAAGAGCCTTGAGTAAAAACCTTGTCCCATTTCTGAAAGTGGAACTAGTTCTATGGCTTTCATAGCCAAGAGAGCTTCTACCTGGTTTAAGGCCTCTGACCATTGATGTTTTGGAAGATCTGTCCATCCGCTTGGCCTTGGTAGGGTATGAAAATGGAATTTGTAACCTCTTGAAACTACATCCAGAACCCACTTGTCTTGGGTTATATGAGTCCAATTTAGATGAAAAAGAGAAAGTTTTCCTCCGAGAGGGGCTTCCAGGCAAAAAGTTCCTGCAGCCCAACAGAGGGAGTCATTGAGTCTGTTTCCTATGAGTTTGCGACCTGTCCTCTCCTCCCCTAGGGGTGGAAGCAGTCCACTGTCTTGGTCTATAAGAGGCTTGCTTGAGGCCTTCCTCGAGCCGCCTGTATCTACCCCTCTGAGGCCTGTCTGAATTGGGAAAGGACCAATTTTTTGTAGGCCAATTACTACTAAATCTGGGTGGCTGTACTTGTAAGAAATCTTTAACTGTTTGCATGGATTTTGCCTTGTCCTCAATCTTTTTAATCACCCCTTCAGCTTTAGATCCAAACAAAACATTATGCTGAACAGGAGCATCCAATAATTTAGCTTTTACTTGATCTGGCAAATTTTGTTCCTTTAACCAAGCATGCCTTCTAATTACTGTGCCAGAGGCAGCAGCTCTACAAGAAGCCTCCAAGGCATCAAATCCACAGTGTAAACCATGCTTTCCAACTTGTTCAGTGGCATGCATTAAGTCATGTAACTCCTTATCATCTGCACAGGCGGAAATGGAAGTTAGCTTCTGTTTTAGAACAGACAGGAGAAATTGCTGGTATTTCAGCATATGAAACTGACAGTTTAAAGCCCTGATAAATAAAGTAGCAGAAGTGTACACTTTTTTGCCCCATCTTTCTAAAGATCTGGAATTCTTCTCAGTGGGAATGGGGTTTTTAGCAGAAGCGGCCTTTACGCCCTTAGGACCCTGAGAAATGGTTTCAGGGTCAGCAGTAGGGTTCTTGTATAAAAACTGGTGGGAATAAGGAACCCTATAGTATCTGTCTGGCTTAACAGGAGCTGGAGGAAAAGAATCAGGAGTTAAGTTAGCCTCCGAAAAAACATCATCCACAATATCTAAAATAGGAGGAATAGCCAGGGGTCTATGCTGGAGAAGGAGAAGAAAATCCCTTAGTCTTTTCTTAGATTCTGAGTACTCCTGTCCTTCCCAGTGGAAATGTTCCCTCATTTCATGCAAAGTTTCCCCAAAAGAGAAATCCTCAGGGGGAGAAGCTGAAGGAATGGATTCCTCTGCATCAGAATCCTCATAAGGAGGGAAAGAATATTCCTGGTCAGAAGAAGAAACTGAAGAAACAGAAGCCTGATCAGAGGAGTCATAATAAACTTCCTGCCTTGGCCTTTTATCTGGAGGAGGATGTGAACCCCTAATCATAGTAAGCAAGTTCTCCGCCATCTTAAGTAACTGTTTCTGAGACTTGGGAGCCAGATCAGAAGAGGCCTGGGCTGCAGTCTTTGATTTGGAAGGAGTCTTTGGCTTTGCCTTTATTAGAAGCTGAGTAGGCCTGAAAACCCCTTCGGAAGCCGGTACCTGCACAGCTGCTCTGGACCCATCCGAAGGAGCATTGTCCGAAGGTCCTGCAACAGAAATATTCAAAGGCCTAGTTGGCTCCGCGTGGGAGTCCGTTTCGGCTATCGGTTCCGAAATGGCCGACGACAGGAGCTGCAAAAGCGCCTCACGGACGATGGCCGAACCTGAAGCTGGCTCTGCTTGTGCGATATTGTCTGATTTGGACCTCAGAGGTCTGTCTTTGTTCTTGCGTCGTTTGTGAACTCCGGTAGCCAGAACCGTATCAGACGACATTTTGTAATTAAAATGCCTACCGAAGTAATGAAATGCAAAATCGTACCTTCATTTAATAGTACGTTGATTGAATCTAGAACAAAACCGACAACTAGATACGTCGTGGTCAGGGCCTAAGCAGGGAATACAGTAAGAATGGAAATCCTTATGAGGTATTTGCTTCCCACATGAAATACAATTATTAACTTTTTCTGACATCGGACTGGAGCAAGAAAAAAGTTTCCCCAACGGGGTACCTAGCTTTGAGTAGGAGAAGAAAGTCTTCGGACTGAAGTTTGTTTAGAAAAAATTGTCAGGAATCAGCCGACCGGCACTTGCGAACTGCTATCACCGCACGGCAAGAAAGACTGGAGAACATGGCGTCGGCTGTCAGCTTTGTACTCCTGGCGCTCTGACGTCAGGGAGCATGGCTGAACAGCCGATGCCGGACCCAGACTTTGGGATTCTGGCCGACCGAGGACTGCCTGCCGGCAAGGGAGAACCCTACAGTCATGACTGAAACAGTGAAACACGATGAACATGGGGACTGTTTCACATTCTTCTGACAATAAAGGAGACTTTGCCAGTGATATCATTCCCATGATCTAAAGGAAAATGCTTAAGACACAGAAAAAAAAAAGCACAGGAACTGACTAGAAGAATTGTGAGCACCTTGGACTGGAACCAGAGTCTATTGCTGGGATGTGAAGATGATCAGGAAGCAAACCAGCAACACTGAAATTAGTGAATAAATGTGAGATTATAAAAAACATCTAAAACATTTGTGAAATATAACTTTGCAAACAAAACGTACTGCAATAAGATGGACTTTGGTTGATTTTGTTAAGCTTCTGGGTGAACTGCAAAGCATACACCCCATATTATGTCTTTAATGTCTAGAAGGACACAAAAAGGCAAAAAAAGTTGTTGTTGTTGTGTCTTTCGGCTTTTCCCAGTAAGGGGTCGCCACAGCGGAACTCCGGTCCGCTAATGATTGGCAGCAGATTTTTATGTGCCGAAGGCAAAAAAGAAGTGCAAGTAAAAAAACATCTTTGCTCTTATTAGCAGGTGTATAAATCATTTCATAACAAACTACATGTTATACTGCAAAGCAACATTTTTATACTAAACAGAGTCAGGGACATTTTAATTGTGGAAGAGGGGTGTCTTTTCAGTGACTGATGTGCTAAAGATATTAAATTAAACAAGTACCTTTTTACTTGAAAGAAATAAGTTTTACAGTATAACAAGAGAAGAAAAGTTGAACGGAAGCACGTTTATGTTACTATAATGCTGTGGTCCTGAGCTGTTGGGGGTGGGGGTGTGTAAAACTGAACCAATTATTTTATATGTAGAACTAAGATGATAATTTCTCTTGTTTTTACAAGGGTGGCTGTCTACATTAATATCGTTGGCTAAAGCTATAACCAATTTTTTATAAGCAAACAGGATTCAAAAACAAGACAAACAATGAAAAATATGAAATATGCTAAGCTGCTTGTATCTGCAAAGATATTAGCTTTTTTATCTTTATCATTAGCAAATGTTCTCAGTGAGATAAGATGTCTGCAGCTGAAGGTAGTCAGCCACAATAATCCTGCATGTTCTACTTTGAAAAATTTACAAAGATTTTTTAATGCATTGGTAGGCTGTTTTTTTTTTTTTGTTATCTCTCTTTGCTGACTATTTTTACATGAAGATAAGCTGTTTGCAGGTACAAGCAATTAATCCTGAGAGTCCTCTGAGCATTCTGTGCTGAAAGAAATGGAACATTTAAAGATACAATGACAGGCAATTCAGTGAAAAATAAAGTCTGAAATTACTGGAAGAGAATATCAGACAGCAGACACCTCCAAGCAGCCTTAATACTTTAATGCATTTAAATGAACAATGGATAATTTAGTTTTATTGAAAAGTAGCCACTGCATTTTTTCTTAGGGCTAAAAGTTAATGTTTTCTGAAAGCATAAACATTGTTTTTCACATCTGGGGGAATAAAGAAAAAAAAATAGACAGCACTTTGTGTAAGTGTGAACACAAGCAGTAGCATGAATTTTAGCATAGGTAACATTAACTTTAGATTAGGTTATACCTGTGCTGCAGCTTTCAATCTGGGGCAATTGTTCCAATCTGGTGGGTTAAATGTCATTTGCTGAAAATGTAACATAGTTCTGTGTGTTTATTCACAGTTTACATGGGATGGGAATGTTCTGAAAATCTATTCAGTTTTTTGTTTGGGGGCTGTCATTAAAGCAAAAATTCTTGAGAAATGTAACATGAGGTTCAAGCGGAGATAAGAAGAAAGCAAAACTTATGTACAGTAAACTCTCAGTTAACCCGAACTCAAGCAACCAGAAAAAAATATTGAAGAAATACAGTACAATATTCATGTGTTGCACTTTCTGCCACCCCCCACCGCAGAAACATAATAAGAAGTTATGTACTCACCATAACGTTCCATCTGAGTAGATGGCTTCATTTGTCTGCAACCTGTGGGTCTTGGATCCGATATCGGATCCAAGCCGGCAACTTGTTTCATAGCTAATGGATCCGAGCTCCTAGCTCCTCCCCTCACCCATAATCCCCTGCCAACCCTCCATGACCTCAGATCAAGTTTGCCCCTCTATAGATACCTATTGGTATTCCAATAAACAACTTACATAGATCCATTTTGAAGGCCAGGGGGAAGGAGGGGGGGATGGTTGCAGACAAATGAAGCCACCTACTCAGATGGAACGTTATGGTGAGTACATAACTTCTTAATCTGAAGTAGGGACTTCATTTGTCAGCAACCTGTGGGACAGAGTCCCCAGCTACCTGAATCTTGGGCGGCCATCACGGAAGGATATTGCGGAGCACCGCGGAGCCAAAGGATGCTCTCCCTCTAGAAATTACGTCCAGTTTGTAGTGGTTAATAAAGGTATGAGATGAGGCCCAAGTGGCTGCCGAACAAATATCATCCAATGGAACTCTAGATTTGAAGGCAGCAGAAGTAGAGATGGAACGAGTGGAATGTGCACGAACTCCTCCAGGTGCGGGTCTCCCAGAACCTTGGTACGCTAAAAGAATACATTGGGAAATCCAGTGTGACAAGGTGATTTTTGAGACTGCTTTCCCCAAATTGAATTTGGCAAAGGAAATGAACAGCTGGTTGGATTGCCTGTGACCAGCAGTCCTATGAGTATAAAAGCGTAGCTGCCTATGAACATCTAATGAGTGCAGCTTGCACTCTCCTTTATTCTGATATTTAGGAAAGAAGACCGGTAGATTTATGGATTGATTTATATTGGTTTCTGATGCTACTTTGGGAAGGAAGGAGGAATTGGTCCTGAGGTACACTCTGTCCTGATGAAAAATCAAGTAAGGAGGCTTCACAGAAAGGGCTTGAAGTTCCGAAACTCTCTTCGCTGAAGTAATGGCTACAAGGAATACTGTTTTCCAGGACAAGTATTTGTGATCCACTGTAGCGGCAGGCTCAAATGGGGGAGCAGTTAGGGCTTGAAGAACTAGTGAAAGATCCCAAGGGGGTACGGCTTCTTTGATAGGGGGTCTGAGCAGAAAGGTACCCTTGAGAAAGGTCTTACACAATTTGGCCGACATCAAGGGCCCTGTGTCATGTCCCACGTGGTAATGGGAGATGGCCGCCAATTGTACTTTGACGGTTGAGCAACTAGCGCCTTCCTGAAAAAGTCTGGTTAGGAAGTCTAGTACGGATGGAAGAGGGGCAGTAAAGGGATCTAGATTATGATGCTCCGCCCAGACAGAAAAACGTTTCCATTTACTGCGGTACACTTTCCTGGTGGAAGGTTTATGCGCTGCCACGAGGATGGCTTTGACTGGTGAAGAGATACCGGGAGTCCTAACTAGGAGTGGAACTGAAGCAACCAAGCTGTCAGCTTCAGACTGTCCAGATTTGGGGTCGACAAGCCCGACGGATGGGAGATTAGATCCGGACTGGGATCCAGAATCCAGGGAGGATTCACTAGGTGAGACCACAGGTAAGGGAACCAAGTTTGCCGAGGCCAGAATGGGGCAATGAGGATCATCCTGCTCCCCAACCGCAAAGCTTTCTGTATGAGCTGTAGCATCAGCGGTAGAGGAGGATAGGCATAAAGTAGACCGGGCGGCCAAGCATGCACCAGAGCGTCTCTTGGAGTTTCCCCTGGAGGGGGAATCAGAGCGAAGAAATTGTCGCATTTGGTGTTTAAGGGAGAGGCAAAGAGATCGCAGCAGGGTTGCCCCCATATTGCGAATATCTGCTTCGCTACTAGTGGGTTGAGAGACCACTCGTAAGGGGAAAGAATGGTGTGGCTGAGTTTGTCCGCTAGGATGTTGGCCCGCCCTGGAATGTGCGTTGAAATCAGAAAGCGGTTGGTGGAAATCGCCCATTCCCACACTCTCATGGCTTCGCGGCATAGAGGGTAGGACCTGGTTCCCCCCTGTTTGTTGATGTACCAGACAGCCGACATGTTGTCTGACTGAAATGCAATAGTTCCTACGGGGAGGAGATTCTGAAGTGCTTGCAACGCATACAGCACCGCTCTCATCTCCAGAACGTTGATATGCAGGGATGTCTCTATATCGTTCCACGTGCCTTGGACTGTCCTGCCTGAAAAATGCCCCACCCACCCAAGGCGGGAGGCGTCCGTGGTCACCGTGGCGAGAGGGGGAGGAGTGCAGAAGGGTCGGCCCGTATGGAGATCCGGAGCGTGAAGCCACCATAAGAGGGCCCTCCTGCAAGCCTTGCTGACAGCAATGGGATGATGGAGAGGAAAAGACTGAAAGGACCATTGCACTAGAAGGGTCCACTGCAGTACCCTCATGTTTAGACGGGCACATGGAAGGAGCGTTATCGCTGCCGCCATGGAGCCCAACGCCCTCAGGACCAATTCCGCCGGTGGGGCTTCTGACTGGAGGATGGCCCGCACATGAAGTTGCAAATTCCACAGTTGTTCCGAGGTCAGGAAGGCTCGTAGATCTCTGGTGTCTATTCTGGCTCCTATAAATTCTATGACTTGTGTTGGAGCAAGGGAAGATATGTCCGCATTGATCGTGATGCCTAATTGGGGTGCTAGGCAGTGAAAGTAATCTCTGGCTGAGCAAAGTAGATGCCTTGTTGGGGCGGTCAGGAGCCAGTCGTCCAGGTACGGGAAGACCTGCATTCCCTGGAGTCTCAGGTGGGCCGCTATCACTGCTAACACCTTGGTGAACACCCTGGGGGCTGTGGTGAGGCCAAAGGTAAGGACCCTGAACTGGTAGTGACTGGCTCCCAGCCAGAAGCGGAGAAACCTCCTGGATCGTCTGTCCATTAGAATGTGGTAGTACGCATCCTTGAGGTCTATAGAGCACATCCAATCGTTCTCCCGTAGGAGGGGGAGAATAGATTGAAGAGTGACCATTCGGAATTTTTCCTTGGTTACCGACAGGTTCAAACAGGAAAGGTCTAGAATAGGTCTCAAGACCCCCGTCTTTTTTGGCACCAGAAAGAACCTGGAGTAGAACCCTAATCCGAGCTGGTCTTGGGGGACGGGCTGGATGGCTCTTTTTCCTAGCAGCTGTTGGATTTCTGCAGCTGCAGCCTTCCTCTGATCGGGTGGTACATCGGGGAGGTTCCTGATTCTGGGGACATGAAGCATCGGAATTTTGTACCCTCTGGATATAATTCGCAGTACCCAGCGGTCTGACGTGATGGACTCCCATGCCGCTAGGTGCTCTGAGAAGCGCCCCCCGACTGCCTCCAGAGTGGAGCAGCCGGGCAACCCTTCAGGGCTGCTGCGTGGGCCGGTCAGAGAAGGATTCTCTGGACCCAAAGTTCCTCGGAGCCCCTCTGCCCCTGGGGCGGCGTCCTCCCTGTCCTCCTCTGCCACGGAAGGACTGGTTGTCCGGAGCGGGTTGGGAATGTTGCGATTTCCGGAACCACACCTTCTTCTGACCCTTTTGGTTCTTCGAAAAGGACCGCTGGGGAGCAGAGAAGCGGACTCCGACGGCAGACAACGTCTTCCCGTCCTTCTCGCTCTGGACTAGCATCTTGCGAACCGTTTTGCCAAACAGGGCAGAACCATCGAAAGGGGCGTTCGCAAAGGATGCTTTAAAGGGCTCCGCAAAGTCACAATGCCTGAGCTAGGCCTGACGTCTCATGACTAGGCCCGCTCCGCTAGCTCTAGCGGCTCCCTCGGTGGCGTGGGACAATAGCCACATACAGGTATTCTAAATGGATCTCAGAGTGGCCATTCGGGTGGAGTACAACTGTTTGTCCTCCTCCGACATGGACTCGGGGAGGGAGGCAGCGTATGCTTTGATAAGATCCCGCTGCATCCTGATGATGTGTGCCATATAGTTCAGGGACCTTACCGAAAAGGTTGCTGAACTAAAAACTTGCTTCCCAAAGCGATCCATCGAGCGGGACTCCTTGCTCGGTGGATGGACCGAGGGTCTCTCCTGAGCTAGTTCCCTCTTCGTGGCTGCCGCCATCAACATGGCATCTACGGGGGGACCCTTGCTCCAGTGGGACCGGTCTGCAGGGGGGGGCTTAGTATCCTGTCCGAGCGTTTAGGGACTGGCTCCACGGTGTCCGGGTCCTTCCACACCCTAGTGGTAATAAGGTCAACCAGGGGGTCGCCGGAGGGGACACCCAAGAGTTAGACAGGCCTGCTTCAAATGCCTCTAGGAACACGGACTTGTCGGAGGAAGCCTTGGGGGCAGACCACCCACCTCTGATCCTAAGCATTTCCATGATGTCTCCAAAGGAGACATCCTCAGGGGGTGATCTTGGGGAGCCTTCCCCTTCATCCAAGTCCGTGTCCTCGGTTAAGGACTCAGGGGAGTCCACGTACCTCCTCTTACACTTGTGCTTGCGAGGGACTTCCTCGGGTGGGCTGTCCAAGGAGGTCTTGCCAGCAACATCTTGTTCCAGTGGAACAACCTGGGACATCGAAGCAGGCTGTCCCTGTGGCTGGGAGATGGAAGCCTGGCCCAACAGAGAGGGAGTGCAGGGTGGAGCCGAGACAAGGGCCGGGGGTCCGGATGCTCTCGACAGAGCCCTCTCCACTACATCGAAGGCCGAGGGGGAGCTGCTCTCCCTGGGCTCCGAGAGTCGACTCCCACTCGGATCCGAAGAAAGGATCGGAGCCGGCGCCGAGACCATCGGATCCGAAAGACCAGTGTGCTCCGACCTGGACGGAGCCGAAGGCACACTGAATCCCTCGGATCCGAAGCTCGCCCCACGGCTCCGAGAGGTCGGATCCGAAGATGGAACCGACAGACTCGAGGGCAGGGTCAGATCCGAAGTACCAAGTACTGTCGGCGCCAACCCACCCCCAGCTCCGACGCTGCCCGGCTCCGAACGCTCCGAACCCGGGAAGCGGGTCGGAGAAGGAGCAATCGGAGCAAAAAAGGGTGTCGAGCTCCCCCCACGAAGTGGGGGGAGACAAGAGCACTCCCATCTGCAGCTGGGCCTGGATGAACCTTCGCATCATCCGGTCCAAGTCTGCGTCTGACATACTGTAAGTCGATCTCGAAGAGGCCACTTAGGCAGGCCTGGAATGCCGCCTCGGTGACCTCGACGGAGATCGGGCCTCCTCCTCCTCGGGTCCCGGGGAGAAACAAGGGGATCGGAGCCGAGGAGGAGGAGACCTAGAAGCTGTGGAGGGAGAAGCCCGCTTAGCTGGCGGGGCCGAAGCGGAGGCCTCAGCCCGCCGCTTGTGGTGCTTCTCCCTCCGTTTCTCCCTCCTGGCCTCCCTATCCTCCGGCGGGAGGAAGGGGGGCAGGAGTGGCTACCACCACAGGTTGTGGTAGTGCCACGGGAGGAGAGGGGGCCGAAGCAGAGTCCGGGGGCAAGAGACCTGCCAGGACCAGCTTTGACCTCCGCTCTTTCAGTGCCCTGGAGTTGAACACTGCACAAATGGTACAGCCTGAGGAGAGGTGTTCAACCCCAAGGCACCAAATGCACTGAGTGTGGCCATCAGCCGGGGAGAGCTTATGACCACACTCTGTACATTTTGAAAAAAATGGCTTTTGGGGCCTCAGCCATACTTGAGGAAAAAAACAAGGACTACACAGACACACAGGCCCTAAAACACACACACACACACACACACACACACACACACACACACACACACACACACACTCACTAACGGCCAGTGAAGGGAGGGAAAAAACTATATAAAAGATATGAAAATACAGGGAACCTGACTCTTACACACTTTTTTAAGCTAATGACAAGGAAAGTGGAAGAAAAAATACACTTATCTGAAATACTCGCTAAGAGCTCGAAAATCCAGCTACTCACAAGCGCGGCAAACTAGATCTGAGGTCATGGAGGGTTGGCAGGGGATTATGGGTGAGGGGAAGAGCTAGGAGCTCGGATCCATTAGCTAGGAAACAAGTTGCCGGCTCGGATCCGATATCGGATCCAAGACCCACAGGTTGCTGACAAATGAAGTCCCTACTTCAGATCTTACGTTTTTAGAGTTTAAGAGTTTTAAAAAGGAAGACAGGAATAAATTCCTTCTCTCCCCACCTTGAGAACAAGGCAAACCAAACAAATAGTATAGGGTACAGTATTAGTCAGGTCTATTTTTAACAGTAACTCTGAAACATCCAGAAAAGTACAGTTGTATACACTTACCATAAATGTAGATGTTCGAGTGTATTCACTGTTGCAGTCATTACATTTGTGTTATCTGTCTGCAGGTAGCCCTCAGCCAGCCTGAATATCAGGTCCTGCATCGGATGCTGTCTCTTCTGCCATGACTTGAGGTCGTCAGGGGTATAAAGAATGCAGCAGACACCATTACATCAGTTTTTCTTGTCCCAGATATCAGGTGCCCCCATAATTGGTAAGGTTACACCTGCAACAAAAAGCAGATACACCTGAAACTGAAATACACTAAAGAAGAAGAAAGGTATAGCCAAGAAAAGTCAGGGGGCTGGAGGGAGGGTAACCAGGACTGAAACAGTGAATACACTTGAACATCTACATTTATGGTAAGTGTACACAGCTGTACTATGTTCTTCGTGTTTCACTGTTGCAGTCATTACATTTGGGTAGATTCCCAAAGCTAAGGAAGGGAGGAGGCAGTTAGAGAGCATTAGGACAAGCTATTAAGCCCTGCAAGACTGCAGTGGCAAAACCAGCTCTGGATTTAGAAAAAATAGGCACATGGTAATGCTTGGTGAAGGTATGTACAGAGCTCCAGGTAGCAGTTTCTAGGATGTCCCTGGTAGGGACACCTCTGAGAAAGGCTGTAGAGGTAGATGCAGCCCTGGTGGAATGTGATCCTATCCCCTGTGGGGTAGGTTTTCCATGGTGCTTATAGCAGAAATGAATGCAATAGCCTATCCACTTAGAAATGGTTTGCTTTGAAATGGCCTTCCCCCTCTGCTCCCTGCAGCAAAGGCAACTAGCAGCTGTTCAGTTTTTCTAAGAGGCTTAGTCCTGTCCAAATAAAATCTAAGTTGTCTGTGCACATCCAAAGAGTGCAGTATTTGTTCTCCTTTGTTCTGTGGATTACGAAAGAAGGTTGGCAAATGAATGGACTGATCAAGGGCCACACTGGATACCAGTGGCGGCCTGTGCTATCAGACTGCAGGACTGCAGCCCCCCCAGCTGTGAACCACAATGCTACAGTCTTAATCCTCCTAACCTGCACATGGAAAGTGAATCTGGACTTCTGCCTTACCAGTCCAGATTCAGGAAGAAGGCAGCACACTGCTGATGCTCCAGAAGTCTATGCGGTGCTAGCCGCATAGACTGGAAGGGGATCGGACTGCAAGGTCAGCAGTCTTGGTACATTCAAACAGGACACAGGAAACCAGAAGTGAGCATCCCGGCACAAACAGAGACAACCGATACTCAGCTGCTGCGGATTATTCTCTTGGTGTGTATTTTATTTTAGAAGCTGCTGTGGAAAGGTATTGCAGGCTGCTGCTGTGGATTTCTATTTTAGAAGCTGTTCACTCTGTGGATTTCTATTTTAGAAGCTATTCACTCTGTGGATTTCTATTTTTAGAAACTGTTTGTGACCACAAATAGAGACAGCCAGTACTCGGCTGCTGTTTAACTTTACTCTCTGTCTGGGTGTGGATTTTATTTTATTTTAGAAGCTGGTGCAGGTCGTGAACAGAGGGGGACAGCCGATACTTGGCTGCTGCTGTGGAAGCTGTTCATGAGACGTGAACGCAAACAGAAGATACTCGGCTGCTGTGAATTGTTTACTCTCTGCTGTGGAAGCTGTTCGTGAGCTGATACTCGGCTGTTGTGGAGTTTTATTGTATTTAGAAGCTGGTGCAGTCTGGGGGACAGCCAATACTCAGCTGCTGCTGTGGACTGTGCTGACGGCAGAGATGATTACTGCAGGGTGTGTGTGTGTGTGTGTGTGTGTGTGTGTGTGTGTGTGTGTGTGTGTGTGTGTATAAAATGCCCCAAGTGCTATACGGTGGCTTGAACTCTGTACCTTGGGCCCAGGTGGCAAGAGCCTGAATTCTCTACCCACCACCATTTGTAAAAAAAAAAAATGCAGATATTTCCCTCCTACTTGTTCTGTTCCTAATAAAATCTGTTGCTTCTGTATTTTTGTGTCCTTGCAAAGTCAGTAGTGCATTGGTGCAGTGGTAGCATTGTTGTCTGACAGCTACAGGTTCTCTGGTTTGATTCTTGGCTGGGGTGCTTTACCTTCGGTGTGGAGTCTGCATGCCCTCCCTGTGTTTGTGTGGGTTTCCTCTAGTGTCCTCCCATCTTACAAAGACATGTGTCTGTCTGGAGTGTTTCTCCCTGGGCCTCTGCTAAAAATTGGCTTTTGTTCCAGTCAGACTTTCCTGGTTAACAAATGTTAAATAAAAATGACACGCATTTGAATAGCAGACTTCATATTCTTCAGAAAGTACATGGTAACACAAAAGCTTTTATTCTAGCATTTTTCTAAGTTAATAAGATGGATATTTGAATCCCTATTTTTGGGACTATATTCCCCCATTATTGGCTTTGTCCAGTTTTTTTTGTGCTAAGGTTGAGAGCTATGGTAAGAACTGAATTCGCTGAATATGTTTGGGGGCAGTATTCCCCCACTATTGGCTTTGTCCAGGTGTTTTTTGCTAAGAGGTTGACAGCTATGGTGAGAACTGAATTCACTGAATGTTTGGGGGCTGTATTCACCCATTATTGGCTTTGTTCAGGTGTTCTGTGCTAAGAGGTTGACAGCTGTAATATGGTGAGAACTGAATTCACTAAATGGTAGCCATTTAAGTTTCTATCTTCCTCTTTCACAAAACAGCTGATTTTGCATACTGCTTTGTTGCTCTGAGTGTTTTGCACAGGGTCCTGGGTTGAAGGCTTGGCAGTGAAATGTATGGTGGTAACACAGCATTTTATTCTAGCAACTTTCCAACATTATACAAACAATGTTTAAAATGTGTCCCTGGTTTTTGGGCTTTTGTCGTCGTCGTCCCCCCAATAAACTTTGGCTTTTTCCAGATTTCTTTGTGCTGCAAAGTTCAGAGATGCAGCTGAGTGAGTAGATTTTACAAGGAGCTGAAAGTTGCAGGGGAGCAAAAGTTTAGTGCTACTTATGCTGAGTCGGCTTGCGTTGTTAATAGCAAAACAGGTAGTGTACTTGCTTTGGATGCAGAAGGCTGTGGGTTCTACTCCCACAGTAGGTAGATGCATTGCTGATACTGTACTGTGTTGTAAAGGGGGTGGATGCTGCAGTCCTTTTTGGTGAAGATACCTAGTCACTATGAACTTGTTATCAGTTTGCCATCCATTCCCTATTGCAATATTACTTTAGCTTATCATTCTTTTAGTATAACATAAGCAATTTATTCCTCAGGGGCAACCAGGTACTTTATTTGTAGATGAAACAATGAAATATAAAGTGGTTTGCTAGCAGCAACCTCTTCATTAGTTACAGATCTCTTTAATGTGGAATTGTTTAGATGACTTTTATTTCTTCAGAGATTGTGCATATTTACTGATACTGGTGGACTGTACAAGTTTGAGTAGACTTTTATGATATAAATGTTTTGAACTGGGCAGTTTTGTCATTATTGGTGAATGCATTTTGTTTCATTGTTTACTGGAAAAATGTTCAAAACAATACATTTAAAACACCCTCTGAAGCTGTACTGTATTGTACAAGGAATATAATTTAATACAATCAGGAAGGTGTATCAAAGAGCATGTGTATGTTTCGTGTGCAAGGGGCTTGTGATTTGAAAACAGCCCAAAGTTAGTCTTTATCTGCCACTGGCAAAATGTAGTTTCTTTGAATGTGGGTTTCAATGCTGTTTCAATGAATGTGAGTTTCAAGGGCAGAGAAGTTTTAATGCTAACTCTGTTTTCATCGTGAGACTGCATTGCTTTGTTTAGAAGATATCCATTAGTGTTTGTGCTGTAAAATGCAAAATAAAACTTTCAAATGAAGTCCAAATCATCGCAGAAGTAAAGCAGTATGCACATTAGTGCTTATGGTAAATGGGGTGAAATAGCCAAGTAATGGTTCATTGGAATGGCTGCAGGGGGGAGGCTCCATGCAACCATGATTTTGTGAGGGGGGAAGGGCGGCAAACTCAAAGACAGCCCCCAGCTGAACTATATCTCTCAACTGTCCAGATTTTTCCAGAATGAATAGATTTTTGCTTCTTTGTCCCTCATAAAATCTGTGTTTTTTTTGGCCAATCATTTAGGAATTAAGTCACTAAATAATAACAGACACTGAGTTTCAGACTTCATAACCTTCAGAAAAATGCATTCTAATGCTAAAGCAAGACCTGTTATTCTATCAACTGTCTCAGTTTATACAAGAGCAATTTTTAGTACTGTTTATATGTTCCCCCAATATATTTGGCCTTGTCCAGATTTCCTGCATTAACAGGTTGAGAGGTACGTGCAAATAAATTGCTTTATAGAATTAAGTATATCCAAACCTCTCAACTGTCCCCGATTTTGGCTGAAAATGTTGCTCTTCCCCTAATAATCCCTCCGCAAAATAGCAATTTTGGAAGAAAACATGGAGGGTTTACAATTAATAAATAACTGTAATAATCAGAGTTATAGATTACTTTTATTTCAGAAATGCATGTAGATTCTTTTATTTTGTCAGCTGCTCAAGTTAGCAGTATTAATATTAAAAAGGTGTTCTTTGACAGGTTCCCACCCATATTGTGTGGCCATTTCATATTTTTGCATCACATTTTTGGTCCGTTTTTCATATAATTGTGTTTTTTTGGCAAATTACTGGCAAATCATTAACGACTGAAGTTAGAAAATAATGACAGGCATTTGAGTTTCAGATTTCATACCCTTCAGAAAATTCATACTAATGCAAGACCTACTATTCTATTATCTTTCTAAGTTTATAAGAGCAATATTTAAAAATTGTCCTTATTTTTGGGCCTTTGTCCCAATTCTATGTATGGCTTTGTCCAGATTTCTTGCTCTGAGGTTGAGAGGTATGACAAATGTGTCAGGGCCATCACAATCAGACAGAGACATTTAAAATTGTGACATGCTTGTTGCACCCCACTCCCCCATGTAGTGACTCTGGATGTGTCCAAGCAAGGCAAGGAGCAGTTATGCAGTGTAAATGTGCAGGGTATTCCCCCATCCAAGGTAGACACAAATACTACAGTGGCTTTTCATATGTCCTTGATTTTGCAGAAATTTCTGGTTTCTGTCATTTTTATACAGTTGACTGTTGCTTATTATTATTCAGAAAGTGTCTGTTGCTCTGTGTTTAAGTAGCAAAACTTTAATGACCATCAGGTAAGCTTGTCTGAGATTGTAATGATGTAAGTAAGCTTTAATAAGCATACCGTTAAAGAATAGCCAACACTGAAAGCCTTTCTGTTGTTGCCATGCAGAGAATACTTACAAAACCAGATAACATATAAGCCTTGGGTATTGAAATGCATATGACAGTATTTGTAATAAAGGACAGGATTACATTATTTTAAGAAGCTCATTACATTTGTTGGAGACTTGCAGTAATCTTTGCAGGCTTTACCTGTAAACTAAACAGAATGCCAATCTATCGTGTGTGGTCCATAACCTGTGCAGTAATCCTTTAAGCAATGCATCTTGAGCTTTTTTCTTGTTTGCTTTTCATTTTTTACTTTGATCATGTTTTCCCCATGAAACAAGTAGACAGTTGTTGTCAGGCAGCAGGTCTTTTTTGGATAACAAACAGTTTTACAAGTGGAGGTATCACAGAGATTGCTACTTTCAGCATGTTACTTGGTACTTTAATAAAGCTGAATATAAATTATAATTAGAACTGCAGTGCAAGGAGACATGGTTTGAGTTGAGTGCTGCTTGTTTTTCTTATACTTGATTTTGACTGGCATTCCAGTAATGTATTTAAAAAGTAATTTATTTTTCATGCCTCACAACCTTTTTGTTTCCATCTAGATTTTAAGTAAGCTGTCATGCAGCCAATGCATTGAAATATTTTTTTCTTCTACACTTCATTTTGTCTTGTTTGGACTCTCATAATGACGGTTTGGCACCCAAGGCAGCGTATTTAATTAAAGTTACAGTTTTTGCGGTTTTGAGCATAGCTCCTCCTCTTTCTGGTTAGCCACACCCCTTCCCATTGACCCCCACCCATTCGCTATCCCCTGCAGGCCCCCTTTTATTTGAAGTCACCAGCCGCCACTGCTGGACATCACCTTGGGCATAAAGGAAGGATTGGTCCTGAAGGACACCCTATCTGCATGGAGGATGATGAAGGGCTCCACTGCCATGAGGGCCTGTAATTCAGACACTCTTCTTGCTGAAGTGATGGCTAGAAGGAAGACTGTTTTCCAAGAAAGGAATTTCAACTCTGCAGTTGCAGTTGGCTCAAAAGGAGGTAGAGTGAGCTTTTCCAAAACAAAGTTAAGGTCCCATGCTGGGGTAGGGGCTCTCCTGGGTGGTCTTAAATATTTGGCCCCTCTGAGGAATTGTTTCATCAGGGGGTGAGAGAAGGGGTCAGTATTATAATGTGCTGAAATGGCTGACGCATTAATTTTAATTGAGGAGAAGGAAAGGCCCTTGTGGAGCATCTCTGCTAAGTATTGAAGAATATGTGGTAAACTGGGCACTGTTGTGCCCATCCCCTGAGTCTGGCTCCAGGAACAGTATCTTTTCTACTTGTCAGCATAGGATTTTCTAGTACTAGGCCTCCTTGCCTCCAGAATGACATCTAGCACCTGCTTACTGAGGGATGCTATTAGAGAGCTCAGGTAATTAGTTAGGCTGCAAGGTTCAAGGTTTGAAGCTGGGGGTGCAGAACCTGGCCCTCCTGCTGGGACAGCAGGGAAGGGGTCTGAGGCAGGTGCCATGGTTCCAGCAGTGACATACTGCGCAAGAGGGAGTACCAGTGCTGGCGTGGTCAGTCTGGTGCAATCAGTATTGTCCTTGGTTTGTCCCGTTTGTTCTTTAGCACAACTTTTGAAAGGAGAGGCAGAGGGGGAAAGGCATAAACTGAGAGGCTTTCCCAGGTGAAAGACAGGGCATCCACTTTCCAAGCTTGTCTGTGGGGAGTCCTTGTGCAAAATGTGTCCAATTGGTAGTTCAGAGGGGAGGCAAACAGGTCTATCTCTGGGTTCCTCCATTTGTTTCTCAAAATTTTGAATATCTTTGGTTCCAGTTTCCCCTCATGTGGGTCCATGAGATTTCTGCTTAGGTCGTCTGCCAGTGAATTTAGCTTGCCTGGCAGGAATTGAGCTTGCAGGTGCACTAGGTAGCTCAAGGCTGTGTTCCACAGAGTCATGTCTAGTCTGCAGAGAGGGTACGAGTGGGTTTCTCCCTGCTTGTTTATGTACCACATAACCGTGGTGTTGTCTGTCTTTACCAATAATTGTACTGGAAGAATGTCGTCCTTGAAGGCTGTCAAGAGTTCTGTACAGCTAACATTTCTTTTTGATTGATATACAGGCGCATTTGACTCAGGTTCCATTTGCCCTGAATGCACTGCCCTGCCAAGTGAGCCCCCCATGCATAGTCTGATGCGTCTGTTAGGGTTTGGATGGCAGGGGGTAGAGTGAATCGCAGTCCCTTGCTGTGGTAGCAGGCCTCTGCCCACCAAAGGAACTCTGTCTTTATACAAGGAATGATAGGAATCATTGATTCCAGGTTCTGAGAATGTTGACACCATAGGCTTTTTAGATACCATTGCTGTTTCCTCATATGCAGTCTTGCATATGGAATTAGTAGGATGCAAGAGGCCATGAACCCCAGGGCTTGCAGGATTTTCCTTGCAGATAGCTGGGTCTTTGTGGCCAGTAGTTTGAAGTAGGCTGTCAAACTTGTTTCTCTGGCATGAGGTAAGCCATCTGGGAAGTTGTGTTCAAGCTTGCTCCCGGGAATACAATTTGTTGGCAGGGTACTAGATGAGATTTCTTTTCATTTATGGTGTACCCCAGTGAGGTTAGCAGTTTCTTTACAAATGCCAGATGGCCTAGTAGCATGTCCTGGCTTTCTACCTGGATTAGACAATCGTCCAGGTATGGGTATATGTGAATATTTCTTTGCCTGCAGAATGCAACAACTGGAGCAAAGCACTTTGTGAATACCCTGGACACAGTAGATAAGCCAAGGGGAAGTGAAGAGAACTGATAGTGCATGTAGCCTGCTCTGAAGCATAGGTATTTCCTGCAAGATTCCCTTATTGGAATGTGCAGGTAACCTTCCTTTAAGGCTAAGGTTGCCAACCAGTCATCTTTGCCTAGCATGGGAAGCAGCTGATGAAGAGTTAGCATTCTGAATTTTGGGATTACCAAAAAGGTGTTTAGAATAGATAGGTCCAGGAAAGGACGCCAGGAGCGGTCTTTTCTGGGTACCAGGAAAAGTCTTGAGTAAAAACCTTGTCCCCTTTCTTCTGCTGGGACAGACTGAATAGCCCTGATACTTAAAAGACTGAGAACCTGCTGTTGAGCCCCTGCCCACTGATTTGGGGGTAGGTCTGGCCAACCGTTTGGGGTTGGTAAGGTGTGGAAGTGGAATCTGTATCTTTGGGAAACTATACTTAAAACCCATTTGTCCTGCGTAATGAGTTCCCAGTTTTTTTCATGCAGGGCGATCTTTCCCCTAAGGGAGCAGGCAGCTGAGCAGGGCTTGGAACGTTTAAGGTTAAGTCATTGTGACAGTGTTCCATGGGGGGGGGGGTGTCTTACTACTTCCAGCTTTGGAAGTGGGAGCCCTCCACTGCTTAGGGCTGTGAGTACCTTGAGACTGTAGTCTAGGTGGTCTGCTGTTCCTGGGTTTGGACTGAAGGCCTGGAAGAGACAGGAAAGGACCAGTTCCTAGAAAGCCAAGGCCTACTAAATCTGGGAGGCTGTACTTGCAGGAAATCTTTAACAGTTTGCAAAGATTTAGCTTTTTCCTCCATCTTTTTAAGTACTACTTCTGCTTTTTTGCCAAACAGGCAGTCTTGGTTTAAGGGAGCATCCAGTAATTTAGCTTTAACATGATATGGCAAATTTTGCTCCTTAAGCCAAGCAAGCCTTCCAAGAACAGACCCAGTGACAGCAGCCCTGCGCGATGCTTCTAAAGAGTCAAAACCACATTGCAAAATATGTTTACCAACTTGTTCAGCAGAATGCATTAAATCTTGTAATTCTTTATTTTCAGCACAGTCAGGAATCAACATCCTTTTCTGTTGGAAGTAGTCCAATAATATGCTGCTGATACTTTAACATATGAAACTAGCAGTTTAAGGCCCTAATGGCCAAAGTAGCAGAAGTGTATACCTTCTTATCCCATCTGTCAAGGGCCCTGGAATCTCTATCAGAGGGGGAAGGGTTTTGGGCAGTAGTAGCCTTAATGCCTTTAGGTCCCTGTGAAATGGTCTCTGAGTCCGCAGTAGGATTCTTGAAGAGGAACTTGTGAGAGTCAGGTACTCTAATACCTGTCAGGTTTCCTGGAAGCCGAAGGTAAAGTGTCTGGGGCCAGGCTAGATTCCAAGAAGGCATCATCTACAATGTCCAGGACAGGAGGGATAGCTAAAGGCCTGTGTTGAGGTAGGAGTAAGAATTCCCTAAGCCTCTTTTTGGAGTCAGAGTAATCCTGGCTTTCCCAGTGGAAAAGCTCCCCAAGAGTGTGCAAGGTTTCAGCAAAAGAAAAATCTTCTGGAGGGAAGCAGAGGGTATGGAGTCCTCTGCATCAGAATCCTCATAGGTAGACAAGGGCAAATCCTGGTAATCAGAAGAAACAGAAATTTCAGAATCCTGATTAGAAGAATCAGAAGGAAAATCAGTTCTAGGTCTCTTAGAGGGTGAAGGCTGGCTTCCCCTAATTTAAGTAATAAGATCTTCAGCCATTCTTATTTGTTTTTTAGGCATATGGGCTTAACCATGCGGTTTGGACGTCAGTTTCCTAGGCGTGGGTTGAGTTTTAGGCCTTGAAGAAGATGGCGTTGGTTTGAAATGCAAGTCAGTAGGCCTGAATACACCCTAAGAAGCTGGTGCCTGCACAGAGGCTCCGGACCCATCCAAGGAAGAAACATCCGCAGGTTCCACAGTCGAAGAAGCATCTCGCGGCATACCAGACTCCAAATGGGTCTCAGTAGAGGCCTGCGAATCTGAAGTAGCGGTTATCAGGGGCTGCAAAAACGCCTCACTGAGTACCGGCGAACTAGCGACTAGTTTAAGGGAAGCATCGTTGGCAGCTTTGCGGTCTGTCTCTGTCTTTATCTTTACGTTTTTTCAGAATGTCGGTAGTCATATGGCATACTGAAGCCATTTCTGGATAATTAAACAGAGTACCGAAATAGTTTGATGCAAAAATTAACCGACGACGAATAGTTTGAGCACTGAATAAGGCACAAAACTGACAGCGAGGGACATCGTGGTCTGGGCCTAAGCAAGGAATGCAGTATGAATTAAAACCTTTATGAGGTATTTGCTTTCCACAGGTAATACAATTGTTAACTTTTACTGACATCGGTTTAGAGCAAGAAAAATGATCCCAACGGGGTACTTAGCTTTTTTTGAAGACTTCAGTTCTGAAACTCGAAAACGAAAATTTCAGGAGTCTGCCGACCGACACTTGCGAAGTGCTACTGCTTCGGGCACCGCGTGGCAAGAAAGACTGATGTAATGGCATCGGCTGCATGCTTTATACCCCTGATGACCTGACATCATGGAAGAAGAGAAAGCATCCGACGCAGGACCCAAGACTGATATTCAGGCTGGCTGAGGGCTACCTGCAGGCAGATAACCCAAATGTAATGACTGCAACAGTGAAACACGAAGAACATTTACAGTTATCCATCATCTACCAATCCCCATGGGTGTTGGTCAACTGAGAGTTTACTGTACTTACCATAATGATAGCGCTGTGTTGTCTGCTTTCGCCTTTACTCAATTAATCAGTCCTTGGAACTGAGTCAGGTCAGGCTTTGGGAACTGTCAAGCTTTTAATCTAGTGCTCAAACTCCTCCCCTTGCCCATAATCCCCTGCAAAAAGAAAGAAATCTCTGAATGAGTTGGCCTCATACCAGAATAAAGGAGAGTACTCCCCGATTTGTAAAAGCAAGAAATCACATATTAAAAAGAAACCATCTGTCAGGCCTAGGACTTGAAGAGTGCATGATTAAGCCATGGTAGACCAGTGCAGTCACACACATCAGTGCAGAAAGGAGCAAGGAGAGAGGGAAGATAAGGAAGGATGGAAGAAAACAACACATCTTTCATTATAATAAGTAAATAATTTTCGTAATCTGATGATGTCTCTTCCACCTGTTCCTCAACAGATGAGACAAAGTCCCAAGCTGCTAATCTACTTTGGACGTCTCATGAAAGGACAGTCCAGAAAGTACAGTTGTATACACTTACCATAAATGTAGATGTTTGAGTGTATTTACTATTGCAGTCCTGACTTGTGGGATTTCCTGCAGTGAAAGCCCTTGGCCGGCCCCACTACCAGAGAAAATTCCCTTCCTGGGCTGGTGGACACGCTGACCAACGTCAGTACACTCGGGTGCAACAAGGGCCAACCTGCATCATGATATCAGTCTTTTCTTGCCGTTGAAGTCTGAAACAAGTGTGTCAATCAGTCCACACCAGAGAAAAGTCATTGTCGGAAAGATAAGTACCCCACTGGGGAAATCCTTTCTTTTCCTTTAATTCATGTCATAAAAAGTAAATTGCTTCCATTGTGGTAAGTAAATCACACACAAAGACATTCACTTCCTTTGTGTTACCTGTTTAGGCCCAGACCATGGCATCCCTAGTTGTCGTTTTTGTGTTTCTTTTAATACTAGGGCTATTAGGCATACAGCTGAGTTTTTTGGCAAGATTCCATAGTCAAGAATCTTCTCACTCATGCCCGATGGCATCCGCTGGTTGTCCTGAATTTGAGCAACCTAAGCATAAGAAAGAAACAAAGAAAAAAAACTAAAGCTCAGGTCTATGGACAACAACCTTTCACAGAAGGCTTCTCCCTCTAGGCTTGTGATTGTTGAAGACGGTGAGGCGCTTTCACAGCACCCTTCGGTGTCTGTAACTGTGACACAGGCATCTGTCAAGACCAATTCAGAGTCCGACATGCCGCTGGTCCTATCTACTTCCTCGCAAGCCCTTGCATATGGGCTCATTGGTCATGTCCGGGGCTGCTCAGCAGGCCTCTGCTTCAGAGGATCCTTTTTCTACTAGTGACGCCCAAACAAGGCCTTAGCCTACATCAGTGCTTTCTCACCACTCTCAAAAGACAGACGCCAGGTCATTGGATGCTCCTAGGCCCAAAGCCACCCCAAAGAAAGGTACTGTGTCAGGGTCTTTGTCTAGGCCTACTGTCTCCCTCTTACAGGGATCCCAACAGGATTTGATAAGACTAGCTGAGGGCCTGATTTCTACTGTTAGGTCAAGACAGGCCACAGGGGATGCTCCACCAGTGGAATGGAAAAGGGATCCTCCTCCTGAAGTTTTTCTAAATCCTTTTCAATCAGAGGAAGATTCAGACCTAGAAGAGTCTGGGTCTGATGAGGGCCCCTCCTATACATTGTATGATTAGCCTGACTCAGATGAAAACCTACCCTCTGCCTCCCCCCATAGGATTTCACCTTTGGAGAGACCCTCCATGCTATGAGGGAGCATTTTCAGGGGGGGAGGCACAGGATTATACGCAGTCCAAGAAGAGAATTAAGAGAGTTCCTGGATTTACCTGAACATAAACAACTGGCTATTCCACCCATTTTAGGATTCAAGGAGGAATCCTGGGAAACATCTTCCAATACTTTTAAAATGGGTGGAATATGAAAACTGCAGATGACTGCTAGTTGCACCTTAATAGTGGAGTACCTGGCTCCACTGTGGAAAAGATATGCTAGAAAGTCCAGACTGGGTAGAAAAGAGGCTGAGAAAGGGGTCTACGTTTTTTTGCTGGAAGCCCAGATAGAAAACATTATCCTCTCACTTGAACAGATTTTCCTGGTAGAAGACCTTTGAGAAGAGGTCAAAATGTGAATGGGAAGAAAACCTGGACTGCATAGCCACCCTTGGAAATGGAGAAACCATACAGTTAGTTTGAGGGTTTGAATGTTCAGGTGAGGAGACAAGGATGGGGACAGAGAGAGAGATGATCTGGGGTTGATCCCAGCATGCAGGAAGAATTAACCAGATGAGGCCAGAAGTGAAACCACACCTGTTGCGGATAGAAGGGAGCAATGAGGATAACTGTTGCTTTTCTTGCCTATGCTTTCTGAAGGAACTTCAGTATGACAGGGGTAGGAGGAAAGGTGTATAGTAGTCCAGGAGGACAACTGTGGATCAAAGCATCCCTTGGTGAATCCCCTTCTTAGGGGATAAAGGCAAAGTACCTGTTGTACTTAGTGTTGTAGGGGAAGCAAAAAACATTACAGCAAGGTTGGCCCCAATGGCTGAAAATCTGATCTCCCACTGCTGGATTGAGGGAGGACAGACCTGCTCAACCCGTCTGCTAGAACAATGGATCTTCCCAGAATGTATGTTATAAGAAAACACTGAGAAGACATCATCCATTGTCACACTCTCATGGCCTCCCATTCCAAGCACTAGGACTGTGTTCCTCCTTGTTTATTAATGTCCCAGACCACTAACATATTATCCTTTGAAACAAAATCACAGCTGTGAATAAGCATCCTGGAAGACCAGAAACGTTAAGGCCTGTAAAGTTAGGAGAATTGTTCTCATCTCCAATATGCTGATTTAGAGGCTGACCTCTGTAGAAGATCACTTGCCTTCAACCATCTTTCCTTAAGAAATACATCCCACCCCACCCATTGTTAGCGGGAAGTGTTCATAGTTGCCAGTGCTTATGGAAAGGTAGTACAAAGGTGGAGTAGTACTTCTAAAGGTTTAAGGACCCAATGGGGTAGCAGCTGGAAGAACTCCCATCTGAATTTGTGTAGAGAGAAATTTCCTCTTCATTCTATGCACATCTGCTTCGGTCTGACTTCTGGATGAACGAGAAGAGGGAACAACTGAAGAGGTCCTGTAATGGTGACATCTCTCTAACAAAGGCGGTGGATGACAAGAGGGTACTGGATCCTGACACAAAGCATACAGAGTCCGAGGAAGCTTTTTCGGATCAGAGTGTGATGGCTCCAACAACATAGACCTGGAATCAGAAGCTGTCAGATTTCAGGGTTTCGCCTTTAAATCCAATGAAATTGGACATAACTTAATAGGTGGTTCTGCAGTATGAGCCAAGTTCAGAGAAGAAGATCAGGAAGGGTCCGAAGGATGCTTACTTGTCTCTTTCTTCTTCGGGGAATGAGCCCCAGATATTGTCTCAGAAAAAACTTACAGGAAGTAATTCTTTTAAGATACGTTTATTTTTATGATCCACTAGGGCCCAAGGGTTAATGGCTTTACAAATTTCACAAGATGCAGCCAAATGGGCCATGCCTAGACAGTACATACAGAAATCATGTACGATTAACAGAGGAATTTTGTGACCACAGGCCTTACATTTCTTAAAAACCGAAGGTTTTTCAGCCATTCTGGAAAAAAAAAACTCCCACTATTAAGCAAAAGGAAAGTTTTTTTTTTTAAAATACAGAAAGGGATAAAGTGAAAAGTGAAATGTCCAACAATGGTAATGAATGAGCTACCACAAGGGTACAGAATAAGAAAGGAAAATACCAACAATGGTAATAATAATCTACAGTAAAAGTGTAGAAAGGGTAAAAGAGGAATACAAGAAAGGCTAGATGTATATATAATCTACTTTTACTCAGAAACCAACACCAAAGCTCGAGAGCTTACAGTGACCACGTCCGTACTCAAAGGCAGCAAATGAGATCTGAGGTATGGAGGGGGACTAGGGCATTTTGGGTAAGGGAGGAGTTCAAGAGTTTTCAGTATCCACGAGCTGTAAAAGTGGCCACGTAAGATCAAAGGATCTGATCTGAACCCCACTTGTTCAGGAATGAATGAAAACTGACATCAGATCAATAATTTTTAAATGTGGAAGTCCCCATCCCCCCAAAGGGGAACTTATCTGCCCAGCTAAGGAAAAGCATAAGCTTATTTTTGATCCTCAAAAAAAAAAAAAAAAAACCCCACAGAGGAGCACTCTCTTAAATGGCAGGAAAGCTCTGAAAGCCATATCACTCTAAAGGTTTGAGTGCATGGAAGGTGCCCTAAAGCTTTGGAAGCTGGCCAGCTGTTTTAGCCTTGGCAGGATATAACCCATAAAGCTAAGGCTACTACAGCAGAAATCAATATGATGAACATAAGGTATTATTGGATTTGCAGCAACGGGATAAAAAGTTATGTTTGCAGGCCTGCTTTTGTACAGCATGATTTTTCTTAAGTGCCAAGTGTTGCATTTTAATCAATAAAGAATTGAAGATAAAAAAAAGTTATGTACTCACCATAATATTCCATCATAGCTGCCTATTTTCATTCTTCCTCAACTGACAGGTTTGGCTCCGATGATTTGGATCAGACCTGGCTGCTTCTACCAGATCCTTGGATCCAAACCACTCAAGCTCCTCTCTCTGCCCATAGTGCACCCCCCCCCCCAAACTAACATACCTCAGATCGAATTTGCTACCCCTAGACATAGAGAGACCATATCTTAAATAAGTTAATGAAGACTAAAAAGAAAAGGAAGCTGGAGCTCAAACAGGGAACAAAGGTGGGGGGAAGGTGGACAGGAAACTGAGGAAGAATGAAAATGGACAACACAAATAGAACATTACGGTGAGTACATAACCTTTTTTTTTTTTTTATATCAGATTTTGTTCTTTTGTCTTATTCCTCAATTGACAGTCAGAGTCCCCAGCTAAAGGAATCTTGGCTGGCCCTCATAAAAGGATATTCCGGAGTACTGCTGAGCCAAAGGCAGCTCTGTTCCTGGAAACAGAATCCAATTTGTCATCAGTAATAGAAGTATGAGCATTAGTCCAAGTTGCAGCTGCACAGATGTCATCTATGGAAGTCCTTGACCAAAAGGCTGAAAAGACTGCCATAAACCTTTGTGGAATGAGCTCCAAGAGGCTTAGACAAGGATAATCATATTTCAATAAAGACAAAGGAGATACAATCAATCAGTTAACCATTTGGCCAGTGTAACTTTGGAAACTGGCTTGTTCAATTTGTTAGGAGGGAAAGAGGCAAACTACTGGCCAAGCTTCCTGAAATCTTTGGTTCTATGGAGATAAATGTGAGCTGTCTATGGACATCTAAAGGATGGAGCATATACTCTCCATTACTTGAGAGGTTTGGAAAGAAATCTGGGAGTTTAATGACCTGGACTTAAAAAGTACAGTTGTGTACACTTACCATAAATGTAGATGTTAGAGTGTATTCACTGTTGCAGTCATTATATTTGGGTAATCTGCTGGCAAGTTGCCCTCAGTCGGCCTGATTAACAAAGTCTTGGGTCCTGCGTCGGTTGCTGTCCCTTCTTCCATGACGTCAGGTCGTCAGGGGTATAAAACATGCAGCTGACACCATTACATTAGTTTTTCTTGCCCCAGATGTCAGGTGCCCCACAAATGGGGAGCAAAATATATAATTTAAAACACAAAAATATATACCTCCAAACAAAAGCAAATACACCAAAAAGGCTTTTAAGTGTAGTAAAAGAAGGGAGAGGCATAATAAGAGAAAAACAGGGGGCTGGAGGGAGGGTAACAAGGACTGCAACAGTGAATACCCTCGAACATCTACATTTATGGTAAGTGTACACAACTGTACTATGCTCTTTGTGTTTTACTCTTGCAGTCATTACATTTGGGTAGATTCTCAAAGCTATGGTTGGGAAGATGGATTTATACAGCATTAGGACTGGCTATAAGGCCCTGCAAAACAGCAGTGGCAAAGCCAGCTCTGGATTTAGAGAAAATTGGCAAATGATAGTGCTTGGTGAAAGTATGAACTGAACTCCAGGTAGCAGCTTCTAGAATAACCCTGGTAGGAACACCTCTGAGAAAGGCTGTAGAAGAAGATGCAGCCCTGGTAAAATGGGATCTGATCCCCTGGGGGATAGGTTTTCCATGATGCTTATAGCAGAAATTAATACAATGGCTTATCCATTTGGCAATGGTTTGCTTTGAAATAGCCTTTCACTCTGCCCTTGCAGCAAATGCTACCAGCAGTTCAGATTTCTTCGAGATTTAGTCCTGTCCAAGTAAAATCTAAGTTGTCTGTGTACATCCAATGAACGCAAAATCCACTCCCCCTTGTTCTGTGGATTGGGAAAGAAAGTTGGCAAATGAATGGACTGATTAAGAGCCACACTGGATACCACCTTAGGCATGAAGGATGGGTTGGCCTGAGTGACACCCTGTCCGCATGAAAGATGATGAAAGGCTCCACTGCCATAAGGGCCTGTAACTCAGAAATCCTTCTGGCGGAAGTGATTGCTAAAAGGAAGGCTGCTTTCCAGGAAAGAAATTTTAAGCCTGCAGTAGTAGCTGGCTCGAAAGGAAGTAGAGTGAGTTTCTCCAATAAAAAGTTAAGGTCCCAGGCAGGGGTTGGAGCTCTCCTGTGTGGCCTCAAGTTTTTGGCCCCTCTGAGATACTGCTTTAGCAGAGGATGAGAGAAGAGGGGGGTTTCTGTGTTGTAATGAGCTGAAATGGCTGAGGCATGGATTTTTATGGAAGAAAAAGACAGGCCCTTGTGAAGCATCTCAGTTAAGTATTGGAAACTGTGAGGTAAATTGGGCACTGCTGTGCTCATCCCTTGAGATTGATTCCAGGCACAGAATCTTTTCCATTTGTCAGCATAAGATTTTCTAGTACTAGGTCTGCTCGCCTCCAAAATGACATCCATCACAGGTTTGCTGAGGGATGCTAAAGGGGAATTTAAGTGATTAGCCAAGATGCAAGATTCAGTGTTTGGAGCTGAGGGTGCCGAATTTGGTTGTTCTCCTGAGACAGTACGGAAGGTGTCTGAGGCAGGTGCCATGGAGAAATTTGTGACAGACTGCGTAGGAGTGGGTACCAGTGTTGGCGATGCCAGTATGGAGCAAGCAAAATCATTTTTGGTTTGTCCTGTTTGACTTTTAGCAGAACTTTGGAGAGCAAAGGCAGAGGGGGAAAGGCATAGACTGATAGATTTTCCCAGCTGAAGGGCAGAGCATCCACTTTCTAGGATTTTTTGGGAGGAGTTCTTGTGCAACATTTGTCCAATTGGTAGTTCTGAGGTGAGGCAAAAAGATCTATGTCTGGGCTCCCCCATTTGCATGTCAACATGTTGAAAATCTGTGGTTCCAGTTTCCATTCGTGTGGGCCCATGAGATTTCTGCTTAGTTCGTCTGCCAAAATATTCAGCTTTCCTGGCAGAAATTGAGCTTGTAGTTGTACTTGACAGCTCAAGGCAGTGTTCCACAATACCATGGCATGTCTGCAGAGGGGGTAGGAATGTGTACACCCCTGCCTGTTTATGTACCACATAACTGTGGTGTTGTCAGTCTTTACCATTAGTTAGTTGCCTGGATGGTAGTCCTCCTTGAAGGCTGTCAGTGTGCATTCTGTACAGCTTTTTTTTTTTGATGGGATATGAGGTGATTTTGATTTGGGGCTCCGTTGTCTGAATGCACTTCCTGCCAGATGAGCCCCTCAGGCATAGTCTGATGCATCTGTAGTTAGGGTTTGTTGGGGGCAGGGGGTGAATGGAGTGAAGTCCTTGTTTTGGTGGAAGGCCTCTGCCCACCACAGGAACTCTAGTTGCAGGCAAGGTATGATAGGAATCATTATTTCCAGGCTGTGACAATGTTGACTCCATAAACTTTTTAAGTACCACTGAAGTTTCCTCATATGCAGTCTTGCATATGGAATTAGAAGAATGCAAGAGGCCATGAACAACAAGGCTTGCAGAATTTGTCTTGCAGATAGCAGGGTTTTTGTGGCCACCTGTTTGAAGTAAGTTACCAAATGAATTTGCTTTTCTGGCATAAGGTAAGCCATCTGGGCAGTTGTATTCAAGCTTACACCCCGGAATGTAATTTTTTGAGAGGGTACCAGATATGATTTCTTTTAGTTTATGGTGTACCCTAGACAAGTTAGAACCATTTTTACAAACTGGCAAAATAACTGAAACAGATAAAACCAGGAACTGGAGCAAATGACAGTCGAGAAAAGGTCTGAAATAGAAGTTATGTTCTTACCATAACGTTCCATGTTAGTTGTCTTCTTCTCGCCTTCTTTCTTGCTGGATGGGTTCGGAGCCGACCTCGGCTCCGACTCGGCCACTCTAAAAGCTCGAGAGTTGGTTCCACCGGCTCGAGGCTCCCCTTATATCCCACAATGCTAGGCGGTATTACCTCAGATCTCGTTTGTAAGCTAGGCCCAGCCAATAACTCCAGAACCACTGGAAACGGGAAAACCCACCTCTATAAAAGGAAGGGAAGAAGGTGACCTGAAAACCTGATGAAGGAATATATGCACAGTATAGCATATACCTATATACAATAGAGGTGGTAGAAAGAGAGGTCACAATCAAACTCCTCTAGGTCTGTCCAGGCTAGGGGGAAGGAGGGTGGGACGCAAGAAAGACGGCGAGAAGAAGACAACTAACATGGAATGTTATGTAAGAACATAATCATAAGGCCTTCTTTAGCTATGTTAGAAACCTAGGAGGAAACTCCCAGATATGCTCAGAATTAGTTCAAAATGATGTGAAAATTACTGAACCCACACACATTGCTAACATACTGGCTGAAGGTTCAGTAGTGCAAACTCCCCCCCCCTCCCCCAAGAAAATTCCATTATTTTTTATTGTAGCCCCCCCTCCAACGCCCAGGTGAGAACTGCCCTCACTAAGGCAAAACACAGCATCCATAATTAAACCCACAGTTAGGACAGCTGTTTAATCTTAGCCTCACCTCAGGATCACAGACCCTGAGCCTTATCTGCAAAGCCATGGAGAGGATCATAATGGAACTCATAAATAAAGACATAACTTTGGATCCAACCCAGTTTGGCTTTGTCAAAGGCAGATCCTGCCTCTTAAACTTGGTTGACTTTTTAGACAGTCACCAAGGCCATTGATGAGGAAGGCAGTCCATACAGTCATCAAAAACTCATCAGCTTGAATGTAAAACCCATACATCACAAAGATTGCAAAAAACCCACAGGGTCAGAGTTGCTGGAGCCATGTCAGACTCAAAGCCTGTCACAAGTGGTGTCCCACAGAATGTCCTGGGTCCACTCTTTCTTGTCGGCATCTACTTTTCTGAAGTAGCAAACAAAAACACAGGAGGGTTATGGGTTGCAGATGACCCTCCAGAAGGGCCTCACAGAAACGGATAACTGGTGCCAGAGCCATGGCCTGAAGTTTAGCTACCATATAGGTGACAATCCACTGAGCACAGAAAAAGTCATCAGGGATCTGGGGACCAAGTTGACAGTAGTCTTTTGTTTGACACTCATGTTGCTAAAGTAGTTAGGAAAACCTTCTATATTTCACATCTAGATCAAGATCACTCATTAGACCTATGATTGAGTACAATGCCCGACCAGACACCTGATGCAGCTTGAAAGGCCCCAAAGTTCCTCACCAAAAGGATAAAGGGTCTCAAAATATGTCTTATGCTGCCCGACTGAAAGAACTCCAGCTTTATTCAGTCTCATACCCAAACCCAGATTTGATGAATATGCTTCACCTCAAAAATCTAGATCCCTCAGAACCACAGGAGACTTAAACCAGAGACTCCTATGCTGTGGAGAGGAATCTTGACCAATGGATGGGAGATCGATATACCCCAGGATTACTTCAGTGTCACTGCTTGACAGAGGCACAGAAAAATGATAGGCATAGTTTTATTCAAACTAAACAGATAGCCTAGTATGAACCTATGAACCTATGAACCTATAACTTCTATATGTTAAGTTGTCCATCTCGCCTTCATTCTTGCTGGATGGGACCGCGTCCCTAGCACCTTGAACCGGGTGGCCTATCGAAACAGACTCTTGAGTACAGTGGAACCAAAATTAGCTCTATGTCTAGAAGCTAAATCCAACTTATAATGAAAAATGAAAGTGTGAGGAGTAGCCCATGTAGCTGCTGCACAAATGGTATCAATAGGCAGCCTATCTTGGAAAGCTATAGAAGTAGCCAAAGCTCTAGTCGAATGGGCCTTTGGTTTGTTAGGCAACATTTGGTGTCTAATTTCATACACAAAGGAAATCAGGGATGTTAGCCATCTGGAAAGTGATACCTTCGAAACTGAAAGGCCCTTTCTGCCTTCTGCATAAGAGACAAACAACTGGTCAGTTTTTCTGATCTGTTTGGTCCTATCCAAATAATACCTTAATTGACGATGGACATCTAGCCAATGCAATTTTTGTTCAGACCTGTTAGAAAAATTAGGAAAAAACACAGGGAGGTCAATGTTTTGATTCAGATTTGTCGCAGAGGTTACTTTAGGTAAAAAGGATGGATTGGTCCGTAAGGATACCCTATCCTTATGAAACAAAAGATACGGTGGTCGACTGCAAAGTGCATGAAGCTCTGAGACCCTTCTAGCTGAAGTAATGGCTACCAGAAAGAGAGTCTTCCAGGATAGCAATTTCATTGGACAGGAGGCTGCAGGTTCAAAAGGGGGAAGAATTAAAGATGTGAGAACTAAATTAAGGTCCCAAGAGGGAGGAGGATTTCTTATAGGAGGTCTAAGAAGAAAAACTCCCTTCAAGAAAGCTTTGCAAAGCTTGTGAGACATGATGGCAGAATCTGAGGTGCCCACATGAAAGTTAGATATAGCTGCCAATTGAACTTTAAGAGTAGAAGGAGATGAACCTGCATGGAAGAGTTCAGCTAGAAAGTCAAGGACTATTTGGATGGAAGCAGTGAAAGGATCTATGTCCCTTCCTTGAGCCCAATAGGCGAAACGTTTCCACTTACTAAGATAAATCTTCCGAATGGAAGATTTATGGGAAGCTATCAAAATATCTCGAACAGAGTGAGACATTTGAGGAAGCCTGGCTAAGGTTGGAATTGGAGGAACCAAGCAGTGAGGTTCAGAGAGGGGAGGGAGCGATGTAACTGACCCGACTGATGGATCAAAAGATCTGGAACTAGGTCCAGATGCCAAGGTTGCTCCAACAGAAATTGATGTAGAAAGAGGAACCAAACCTGTCGAGGCCAGTAAGGAGCAATGAGGATCAATGAGGCCTTCTGAGCGATAGCTTTCTGTATCACTTGAGAGATTAGTGGGAAGGGAGGAAATGCATACAGAAGTCCCCGGGCCAAACTTGGATTAGAGCGTCTCTGCTGGGCTGGCCTGGTAACGCGAATAGGGTGAAATAATCTCTGCACTTGCTGTTTTGGGGAGTAGCAAAAAGGTCGCAGCAAGGCTGACCCCACTTGAGAAAAATTTTCTCCAAAATAGAATCTTTCAGAGACCACTCGTGAGGCATGAGGATAGCTCTGCTCAACTTGTCCACGATTAGATTGGACTTCCCGGGGATGTGCGTTGCTATCAGAAACCGCTGAGAAGAAATCGCCCATTGCCACAGTCTGAGTGCTTCTCGACATAGGGGATAGGACCTGGTTCCGCCTTGTTTGTTGATATACCACACTACAGACATGTTGTCCGTCTGGATTGCTATCGTTCCCAAGGGAAGAGAGTCTTGAAGGGCTTGCAACGCTAAAAGCACTGCTCTCATCTCTAGAACATTTATATGCAAGTGGCGTTCGTCTGGTTGCCATATGCCCTGGACTGTTCTGCCCTGATAATGCCCCCCCCACCCGATCAGGGAGGCATCCGTTGTCAGAGTAGCAACCGGAGGGGAAGGAACAAAGGGTCTTCCCAGGAAGAGCTGGGGGGAAGAAATCCACCAAAGAAGATGATTCTTGCATGCTTGCGTAATCATAATGGTGTGGGACATCGGAAGTTGCTGGTACGACCCATTGTGTGAAGAGCATCCATTGAAGGATTCTCATGTGGAATCTGGCTAATAGTAGTAGAGGGATAGCAGCCGCCATAATCCCCAGTACTTTCAGAACTAATCTGGCTTTGACTCTGTTGCTGTGGAAGAGAAGGGAGACCAGTTTGCGTATGTCTGCTATTCTTTGGTCTGTTAGTCTCGCAGACATGTTGACTGTGTCTAGATTTGCGCCTATGAAGGTAATAGCACGACAAGGCGACAAAACAGACTTTTCGCAATTTATTGAGATGCCTAACTTTTGACAAATGCAAAAGGTGTAGTCTCTGGCCATTAGATGAAGATGCTTGGTAGAAGCTGTGAGGAGCCAGTCGTCCAAATATGGAAACACCTGGAATCCTTGACGTCTCAGGTGAGAAGTTACCACTGCCATGCATTTGGTAAACACCGGGGCAGTGGTGAGACCAAAGGGCAGGGCTCTGAATTGAAAGTGACTGGTTCCCAGCCGGAAGCGGAGGAATCTCCTGGAGCGTCTGTTCGTTTTTATATGATAGTACGCATCCTGGAGGTCTATAGAGCACATCCAGTTTTCCTTTCCCAATAGGGGTAGGATGGATTGTAGCGTGACCATCCGAAATCTTGTTTTCTTGACTGACTTGTTCAAGATACTGAGATCCAAAATGGGTCTCCAGTCCCCTGTTTTCTTTGGAACCAAAAAGAATTTGGAGTAGATTCCGGATCCTTGCTGGTCTGCTGGCACTGGCTGAATGGCTCTTTTTGCAAGCAACTTTGATATTTCCAACGCTGCTTGATCCCTTTGAGCGGGTGGAACATCTGGAAGGGATTTTTTTGATTGATTTGGAATACGAAAGAACGGAATGGAATAGCCTTTGGAAATGATGGACTGTACCCACTTGTCTTGAGTTAGGGATTGCCAGGCTTCTGGGTACAGTGACAATCTTCCCCCGACTGCCTCCGAAGGTGGACAGTCGGCAACACCTCAGGGATGCTGGAAGGGCTTATCGGAAAAGGTTTCTCGATTGCCCTGGTTCTGCGGACCCCCTGCCTCTAGGGCGACGTCTACCATTATTGTTCCCCCCTCTGCCTCTGGAGGGGAACAGACTCTGTGAGTCAGGCAAAGTCCCTTGAGATTGTTTGCGGAACCACATTTTCCCACTTTTCTGGCCTTTGGGGTAAGGCCTAGAAGGAGTAGAAAAACGGACTCCGACGGCAGAAAGAGTTTTGCCATCCGTCTCGCACCTCGTCAATGTTTCTTTCATTTGAGGACCAAAGAGAGATGATCCATCAAACGGGGAATTAGTGAAAGACGTTTTAAAGGGGTCCGCAAAATTGCATAGCCGCATCCAGGCATGCCGGCGTAAGGCGACACCTGTCCCTGCGGCTCTGCTCGCTCCATCAGCAGCATATGAAAGGAGGCGCATGGAGGAGTTAGCTATAGAGTTTAGGGTAGCCAGCTGAGCGTTCATCTTGTCCTGAAAACCCGCAGCTGTAGGGTCCTTCAACATCTCACTCGCTTCCTTAATCAAGTCTCTTTGAAGACGAGTGAAATGGCATAGGTAGTTCAGCGAGCATAGCAAAGGTCGCTGACGAAAACAACCGCAACCCGAACCTGTCCATAGACCTAGATTCCTTGTTAGGAGGATGGACGGGCACCGAAGGATCAGCTAGTTCCTTCTTAGTGGCAGCAGCTACCACCATAGCATCCACAGAAACTCCCTTGGTCAGAAATTGCTTATCTGCTGGTGCTGTGATAAACTTTGAAGGTCTCCTGGGGTGGGGTCCACTGAGTCAGGAGCCGTCCAAGCCTTTTTGCTACCACCTCCATGAGGGCATCAAAGGGGGGGGACCCCCAGGAGGTGGAAGGGCGCGTGCCAAACGCCTCAAGATAGACTGATTCATCCTCCGAAGGGTTAAGGGCTGGCCAATTTCCCTCTGTTTCAGGATCTCTAGAATGTCTGCAAAGGAGACATCTTCAGAAGGGGAACGGGGAACCCTCGAATCCTCTAACTCTGTGTCAGAGGTGACAGACTCAGCTGAGTCTATGTGCTTCCTCTTACACTTTCTCTTCCTAGGGGCTCCCCTGCCAATTCAGGAGAGGCCTCGGAAGAGGATGAGATCCCCACAGGGGATTCTTGAGGAGCTGGCTCTCTGCGGTCTGGGATGAGGGAGTGAGTAGACATAACCTGAGGCACCGAAGAGGGAGGGCGACGGAGCCGACTGTGGAGTTGAACCAGGTTCCAACACACTCCGCATGACCTCGAACGCACCCCTGTCAGGCAGAGCCAGAGGTCCCCACTCCAAAAAGCTGAGAACCCCCCTCGGCACAGACAGTGATGGCTCCGAGGCCGATGTCGGAGCCGAACTCACCAGCGCCGAAGCACCGAGAGGGAGAGCGGGGTTGGACAAGGGTCCGATGCCACTCACCCCCTCGGAGCCAACGAGGGAAGTCCGGCGCTGAGATTCTTCCAAGGAAGAAATCGGAGCCGACGACGGAACCGAAGACAATTGTATCAGTTCCGACGCTACCACAGTCTCGGTTCCGAAACGCCCCGGCTCCAAGCTCAAAGGAGTCGGAGGAGGAACATTTTGAGGGATAGGGTCAAGCATCGACTGATGAGTTGGGCTCTGAAGCATTTGGGCCAGTGCCTCGGACTTAAGAAGTCGACTCACTACCCTCTGAAGGTCATGATCCGAAAGCCTCGATGATCTAGAGGAGTGAGATCTATGGCTCCGTTCAGACAGCAAGGGAGACGCTGGAGCCGAATGAACGGAGCCAAGGGACGGTGACCTAGACCTCTTTCTAGATGTCGGTTCCGATGGTCTGATCGGAGCCGACCCAGGAATTTCCAATGCCTCGGCTCCAGCCGGAGCCGAGGGAACCACAGAAGCTGCAGTCCAAGACTCATCGGCTCCAGCCGGAGCCGATGTAGCAGTAGGTTTCGAAGCCTTAGGCCTTGACTCAGAAGCTGGAGTCGAGGACCTAGAAGCCTTAGAGGGTTTGCCCGAAGTAGCAGTAGGGGAACCCTCAGGCTTAAGCAAACCTCTTAAAATAAGCTTGTTTTTTCTTTCCTGCAGGACTCTAGGGCTGAAGCCATGGCATACAGCACAAGAGTCCTGCAGGTGTAAAGGTCCCAGGCAGTATACACAAGAAGTGTGACCGTCTGTCAGAGACATTTTCTGACAGCACGAGTCACACTTCTTGAAGTCTGAGACCTTTGACTCCTTAGACATTTTCAAGGAAAGTGTAACACACACACACACAGACACACCAATTACACTGTCCACAAAGTTAACTAAAAAAAAGATTAGTTCTTTTTCAGATCCCTAAAAAAAAACACATACACTCCACTAAGGGGATGGAAGGACCCGAAGGCCTGAGGGAAGAACTAATAAGTTCTTGTGGAAAAAAGAGTGGATAAACAGGAAGGAAAGGGTCAAAATCCACTAAGTTAAGGGAATTAACTATAAAAAACTAAATTAAGGGGGTTTAATTTAACTATAGATTAATCTATAATAACTGACCTGAAGCCAGTAGAAACCATACACCTTGATCGCTGTAGCGGCAAACGAGATCTGAGGTAATACCGCCTAGCATTGTGGGATATAAGGGGAGCCTCGAGCCGGTGGAACCAACTCTCGAGCTTTTAGAGTGGCCGAGTCGGAGCCGAGGTCGGCTCTGAACCCATCCAGCAAGAATGAAGGCGAGACGGACAACTTAACATCAAAGATTTAATCCAAGTGTTTTAAGTGCTTTTCGTCCGCCTCAGTAGCTGACTTCTTCAGAAACAAATCCAGTCATTAAAACAATTACTTGTATATACACCTGCATTAATTGATGATCACCAATTAAATCATCCATTTAAAAACATTAACTCTTTGTAACATGTTAAGTGAGTAAAAGTAATACGCAAAGGCACACATTACAAAGTTGACCTAAGACACCCACATTTTAAAACAGCAAAAAATAATAATAAGGTAGAGAAATGGTATAATAACAAATATTGATAACAAGTAGCTAACACTATTTAATAAAAGTGTATACACATATAAAAATTAAAATATATACATAAAATATGTACCTACTATTGTAAACAAAACATATTGTTCTTTATTTACCTCTTGAGGCTATTTAGTTTCAAAACACTGTGGTTAGGAATCCTGGTATGCACAAATGTTTAAACTGTAATTTTTGTAAATTTGTGGAAGAAACAAACTTTTTTCAAATAAATGGCCTATTGTACAAGCTCAAGGATAAATACAACTGTAATTCTACCTTTGTTACATATTTGGCCAGGTGTTCATTCTGTGCAGCCTTCTACATTGGAAAAAGAGAGAGAAGACTACGTGACAGAATTTATGAACACCAATATGCCACAAAGAAATGTAAACCAGAAAATGCCCTAGCAAAACACATTGCCTGTTACAAAGACCATTCTTTCAAATTTTTAGTAATTGACCAAGTAAAAATAGACAGCAGGGGAGGACCGAGACCCCTCAAACTAGAGGAAATAGAACTAGCATGGCAGGTCAGGCTAAATGCTTACAGTGTTCCGGGACTTAATGACTCCTGCTCTATCAGAAGTGTTTTGAAACTAAAAAGCCTCAAGAGGTAAATAAAGAACAATATTTTTTGTTTACAATAGTAGGTACATATTTTATGTACATATTTTAATTCTTATAGGTGTATACACTTTTATTAAATAGTGTTAGCTACTTGCTATCAATATTTGTTATTATACCATTTCTCTACCTTATTATTTACTTTTTGCTGTTTTAAAATGTGGGTGTCTTAGGTCAACTTTGTTTGTAATGTGTGCCTTTGCTTATTACTTTTACTCACTTAACATGTTACAAAGAGTTAATGTTTTTAAATGGATGATTTAATTGGTGATTATCAATTAATGCAGGTGTATATATAAGTAATTGTTTTAATGACTGGATTTGTTTCTGAAGAAGTCAGCTACTGAGGCTGACGAAAAGCACTTAAAACACTTGGATTAAATCTTTGTTCAGACCTTTTCTCGACTGTCATTTGCTCCAGTTCCTGGTTTTATCTGTTTCATATTTACAAACGCCAGATGTTTTAGAAGAATGTCCTTGTTTTCTGCCTGAATTAGACAATCGTCCAGGTATGGATATATATGAATATTTCTTTGCCTGCAAAATGCAATTACTGGGGGCCAGGCACTTTGTGAAGACCCTGGGCGCAGTAGATAAGGCAAAGGGCAGCGCAAAGTACAGTTGTGTACATTTACCATAAATGTAGATGTTTGAGTGTATTCACTGTTGCAGTCATTACATTTGGGTAATCTGCTGGCAGGTTGCCCTCAGTCGGCCTGAATTCTAAAGTCTTGGGTCCTGTGTTGGTTGCCATCTTCTCTTCCATGACGTCAGGTCGTCAGGGGTATAAAACATGCAGCCGACGGCATTTTTCTTTAGTTTTTCTTGCCCCTGATGTCAGGTGCCCCCAAAAAGGTAGCAATATTCTATATATATATATATATATATATATATATATATATATATATATATATATATATATATATATATATGCATCAATATGAACCTTACCTTCATCTACAAGCAAATACACCCCATAGGTTATAGAAGATAGAGAAGGAAAGATAAACTGTAGAATGACAGGGGGATGGCAGAAGGGTAACCTAGACTGCAACAGTGAATACACTCCAACATCTACATTTATGGTAAGTGTACACAACTGTACTATGTTCTTCGTGTTTCACTGTTGCAGTCACTACATTTGGGTAGAAGTTATGGTTGGGAGGCTGGAGCTAAACAGCATTAGGTGAGGCTATAAGGCCCTGCAGCACTGCAGTGGCAAAGCCTGCCCTGGACCTAGTGTAGAAAGGCAAATGGTAATGCTTTGTAAAGGTGTGAACAGAATTCCAAGTAGCAGCCTCTAGAATGTCCTTGGTTAGTACTCCTCTGAGAAAGGCTGCTGAAGTAGCTGCAGCCCTGGTGGAGTGAGACCTAATGCCCTTGGGCACAGGTTTGCCATGGTGTAAGCTGCAGAAACGGATGCAATAGCTTATCCACTTTGAAATTGTCTGCTTTGAAACAGCCTTTCCTTCTGATCCTGCAGCATATGACACTTGTAATTGCTCAGTTTTTCTTAGAGCTTTAGTCTTGCTCAAGTAGAATCTTAGCTGTCTGTGTACGTCCAAGGAATGCAGAATTCTCTCCCCTTTGTTCTGCGGATTTGGATAAAATGTTGGCAGATGAATTGTTTGGTTAAGAGCCACATTGGAAACGACCATAGGCATAAAGGTAGGATTTGTCCTCATAGACACCCTTGTCTAGGTAAAATATGATAAAAGGCTCTACAGCCATGGGGCCTGTAGCTCTGAAGCTATTCTTGCTGAAGTAATTGCTAGTAGCAGAGCTGTCTTCCATGATAAGAACTTTATATCAGCGGTAGCAGCTGGTTCAAATGGAGGCAGGGTGAGCTTTTCCAACACATAACTGAGGTCCCATGCAGGTAATGGTGATCTTCTAGGAGGCCTTAAATTTTTGGCTCCTCGAAGATGCTGCGTTAGTAAAGGATGAGAAAAGATTGGTGGCTCTGTATTGTAATGAGCCAAAATGGCAGAGGCATGGATTTTGATTGATGAAAAAGATAGGCCTTTGTCAAGCATCTCAGTTAAGTATTATAATATCTGAGGAATATGTAGTTCTGCTGTATCAGTTCCTTGTGCTCGATTCCAAGCACAGAACCTCTTCCATTTGTCAGCATAAGATTTTCTAGTACTAGGCCTTCTGGCTTCCAAGATGACATCCATCACAGCTTTACTGAGAGGTGTCATCTGTATGATTACAGGATTAGCCATGCTGCTAGGTTCAGAGTCTGTAGTTGATTGTGCATGATCTGATTGTTTTGCTGAGACAGTAGTTGTTGTTTTTGAGGCAAGGTCCAAGCTGGGTATTAAGAAAAGTTCCTTAGGATTGGGTACCAGTATTGGCGGGGCCAGTCCGGGGCAATTAATATCATCTTTGGCTTCTCTTGTCTGACTTTTAGGAGGACCTTGGGTAGAAGAGGCAGAGGAGGAAAGGCATAAACTGATAGGTTTTTCCAACTGCAGGATAGGGTGTCCACTTTCCATGCCTGTCTGTGATAAGTCCTTCTGCAGAATCTTTTCAGTTGATAATTTTGAGGAGAGGCAAATAGGTCTATGTCTGGGCTCCCCCATTTCTCTGCTATCATGCTGAAGACTTGTGGATTTAGTTTCCACTCGTGAGGATCCATAAGGTTTCTGCTTAAATCGTCTGCCAGAGTGTTTTGTTTTCCTGGCAGGAATTGAGCTTGAAGATTTATTTGGTAGGTCAAACCTGTGCCCCACAGTGCCATGGCTAATTTGCAAAGGGGATACGAGTGTGTGCCCCCTTGCTTGTTTATATACCACATGACTGCAGTGTTGTCCATCTTTATCAGTAGTTGTCTTGGATGAAGTAAGTCCTTGAAGGCTGTTAAGGCATTTTGAACAGCTAGCATCTCTTTCTGGTTGATATGTAGATGCATTTGATTTGGTGCCCACATGCCCTGAATGCATCTTCCTGCCATGTGGGCCCCCCAGGCATACTCTGATGCGTCTGTTGTTAAGGTTTGGCTGGCAGGGGGTAGGGTGAAGGGCCGTCCCATGTTTTGGTGACAGGCCTTTGCCCACCATAGAAACACCTGTTGCAGGCAGGGGATGAGAGGAATCATTGTTTCCAGACTGTGTGAATGTTGACTCCATAAACTTTTTAGCTACCACTGAAGTTTCCGCATATGCAGTCTTGCATATGGAATTAGTAGGATGCAGGATGCCATGAAGATCAGAGCCTGCAGAATTTGTCTTGCAGAAGATTTGGTTTTTGTTGCCATCAATTTGAAGTATGTAGTCAGTTGCCTTTGTTTGTCTGGCATGAGGTAAGCCATCTGGGCAGTTGTATTCAAGCTTGCACCCATGAATGTTATCTTTTGAGAGGGTACCAGTTATGATTTCTTTTCATTTATTGTGTACCCTAGGCATGTTAGAAGCCTTTTCACAAACGCCAGGTGTCGTAAAAGAGTGTCCTTGTTCTCTGCTTGAATGAGACAGTCCTCCAAGTAAGGATATATTTGAATACTTCTTTGTCTGCAAAATGCAATTAGTGGTGCCAGGCAATTAAGACCCTGGGCGCAGTAGATAAGCCAAAGGGCAGTACAGAGAATTGGTAATGCATTAAGCCAGTCTTGAATCTGACTGTCTTACTGGGACATGCAGGTATGCCTCTTTTAGGTTTAAAGTCACCAGCGAAACATTCTTGCCCAGCATGGGCAGAAGCTGTTGCAAAGTGAGCATTTTGAATTTTGGAATGTCCAGGTATGTGTTCAAAATCGATAAATCCAGTATTGGCCACCAGGCCTTGTCCTTTCTGGGTACCAAGAAAAGTCGAGTAAAAACCTTATCCTTTTTCCTGTTCTGGTACTGTCTGAATGGCCCCCACATCCATGAGGGACGTCACCAGTTTCTGTGCCTCTGCCCATTGATTTTTTGGCAGATCTGGCCAACCATTTGTCATTGGCAGAGTGTGGAAATGGAATCTGTATCCCTGTGATACAATGTTTAGTACCCATTTGTCCTCGGTTATTAACTGCCAATTTTGAGCAAAAAGTGCTAATTTTCCCCCTATGGGTGTTGCCAAAAGATAAGTGCTTGGTGTAGGCAGAGGGAAGTCATTGGGATTGCTTTCTGTAGGTTTGCGCTTTATCTCCTCCAGACTTGGAGGTGGATGCACCTCATTGCTTTGACCTGTATGAATCTTGAGCCTGGTACCTGAAACCCTTAGGGCGTCTGGATTTGCCCCTTTGAGCTCTGTCTGACACAGGAAAGGACCAATTTTTTGTAGGCCAGTGTCTACTGAATCTAGGTGGCTGCACTTGTAAGAAATCTTTAACAGTTTGCATAGACTTATCTTTGTCTTTCATTTTCTTTAAAACCTCTTCTGCCTTAATACCAAACAGAGAATCATGCTGTAAAGGAGCATCTAGCAATTTAGCTTTAACATGATCAGGCAAATGTTCCTTTAACCAGGCATGCCTCCTAATCACAGATCCAATAACTGCAGCCCTGCAGGAGGCCTCTAAAGAATCAAAACCACATTGCAAAGTATGCTTTCCAACTTGTTCAGCTGCATGCAATAATTCTTGCAATTCCTTATTTTCTACACATTCTGAAATCAACATATTTTCTGTTTCAGCAATGCCATAACATGTTGTTGGTACTTAAGCTTAAGCATATGAAATTGACAGTTTAAGGCCCTGATAGCCAAGGTTGCAGATGTATAAACCTTTTTTCCCCATCTGTCCAGTGCCCTTGAATCTCTGTCGGAGGGGGTAGGGTTTTTTGCTGTTGAGGCCTTAACTCCCTTTGGACCCTGTGAAATAGTTTCAGGATCAGCAGCAGGGTTTCTAAATAAAAATGTATGAGAGTCAGGGACCCTGTAATACCTGTCAGGCTTACTGGGAGCCGGAGGTAAGGAGTCAGGGGTCAGGCTTGACTCCGAAAAAAACATCATCCAAAATGTCTAAAACAGGGGGAATGCCTAAAGGCTTGTGCCAAGGGAGAAGAAGGAAATCCCTGAGCCTCGTTTTTGATTCTGAGAAGTCTTGACTCTCCCAGTGAAAATGCTCCCTCAAAGTATGCAAGGTTTCTCCAAATGAATAATCCTCAGGAGGAGATGCAGATGGAATAGACTCCTCAGCATCAGAACCCTCATAGGGAGGTAGAGATAATTCCTGATCAGAAGAGGAATCAGAAGAAATAGAAACCTGATCTGAAGATTCATAGTCAGTGCCTTGCCTAGGCCTTTTATCTGGAGGGGGATGTGTACCCCTGATCAAGGTAATAAGGTCTTCAGCCATAGGTTCATAGGTAGATACTAGGCTATCTGCCCTAGGGCATTTATAAGCCTAGCCAGAGTGCATTTGGCTTCCGCCTCCCTATTAGATTAGCCTACTGTGCCTCTGTAAAGTAGGTCACAGAAGGTACCCTTTTCAGATTAGTTTACTGTGCCTCTGTCTAGCAGGGACACAGGGGAGATCCCAGGGGTGAATTTGCGATTTCCCATCCACGTGTCCAAATTTTGCTGGAAGAGGGTCAGCGAGGGGCTATGTCTAACATGAATTGGGATTCTATTCCAGAGTGAGGGGAGCCTCTAGGAAATGAATCTGTCCCTCCAGCATGTCCTATTTATTTTTGTGCTGAGGTTTAGGTCCCTGGAGCGTGTAGCTCTAAGGGACTTGGATTTTTTGAGGTGGAGCATGTCCATTAATTCTGGGTTTGACATGGCTTTGTACGTCAGGCATAGATCGCCTCTGAGTAGGCGGTAAGCAACTGAGTAGAGCTGGAGTTTCTTTAGTCGAGCTGCATAGGACATCTGTTTGTAGCCCATGATCCTCTTAGTGAGGAACTTTTGGGGTCTCTCCAGTTGCTGCAGGTGTCGGGTAAGGTACATCCCAAAAGGGGCATTGTATTCAATTATGGGCCTGATGAGTGACGAGTAGAGGGGCACAATGACCTCTCTTGATCTAGATGCGAACCCTTTCATGATAAGGTGGACTATATAGAAGGTCTTTCTAACCACTTTGACAACATGATTATCAAAGGAGAGATTACTATCTACGTTGGTCCCCAAATCTCTAATTACTTCTTCCGTACTTAATAGATTACCACCTATGTGGTAATTTGTGGGCACCTTGTTTTTCCCAAAGGGGATGACTATGCACTTTTTAGCATTTAGCTTGAGGCCATGGCTCTGGCACCAAGCATCCATTTTGATCATCTGTTTTTTAGGCATAGAGGCCTGTGCACGTGGCTCAGGCGTTGTTTTTTTTTTTAGTTTTAGAAGGTGTCTTTGCCTATGCAGCTTTCATCGGTTTGATATAAAAATGTTGAGGTGTGAAGACACCCTCAGAAGCTGGTGCCTGCTCAGCGGCTCCGAACCCATCCGAGGGAGATACATCCGTCGGTCCAATACCTTGAGTATCTTGCGGCATGCCGACCTCCACATGGGTGTCGGCAGAAGCCTGCGAGTCGAAGGTAGCGGCTATCAGGGGCTGCGAAAGGGCCTCACTGAGTACCGGTGAACGGGCGACTGGCTTAGGAGAAGCTTTGTTGTCGGTTTTGGATCTCGACTGCCTTTCTCTGTCCTTTTCTTTGCGTTTTTTATGTACTCCGGTAGTTGGACTGCTATCCGTCGCCATTTCTGGGTAGTTAAATCTGTTTCCAAAATACTTGCATGCAAAAATATATAGAAGCTTAATAGTGCGTTGGTTAAATCTATCACAAAACCGACAGCCAGGCACGTTGTGATCAGGGCCTAGGCAAGGAGTACAGTATAAATGGAAATCCTTATGAGGATCTTGCTTCCCACAAGTAATACAATTATTAACTTTTCCTGACATCGGTAAAAAGCAAGAAAAAAGTTTCCCCAATGGGGTACTTAGCTTTAGTGATGACTTTGGTTCTGAAACTCAAACTCGAATATTTCAGTAGTTGGCCGACCGGCACTTGCGACTAAAGAAAATGGCGTCGGCTGCATGTTTTATACCCCTGACGTCATGGAAGAGAAGACAGCAACTGACGCAGGACCCACCCAAGACTTTGGAATTCAGGCCGACTGAGGGCAACCTGCCAGCAGATTACCCAAATGTAATGACTGCAACAGTGAAACACGAAGAACATCTGGTAATGCAAGTAGCTTGCTTTGAAGAGGAGGTATCTTCTGCAAGATTCCCTGATTGGGATATGCAGGTAAGCCTCTTTTAAGTCTAGAGTTACAAACCAGGCAGCTTTGCCTAGCATAGGAAGTAACAAAGAGTCAGCATCTTGAATTTTGGAATGTCCATAAATGTGTTTAGAGTAGATAAGTCCAGAATTGGACGCCATGATTCGTCTTCTCTGGGTACCAGGAAAAGTCTTGAATAGAAACCTTGTCCCTTTTCCTCTTCTGGTACTGACTGAATAGCCCCCTTGTTCATGGGGGACAGTAATTATTTCTGGGCCTCTGCCCACTGATTTGGGGGCAGTTCTGGCCATCTGTTTGGCACTGGCAATGTGTGGAAATGAAATCTGTATCCCTGGGATACTATATTTAAAACCCATTTGTCCTGGGTTATAAGTTGCCAGTTTCTTGCATGAAGTTCCAGTTTTCCCCCCAAAAGGGTGGCTAAAAGGTAAGTGCAGAGGGAAGTCATTGAGACTGTTTACCATAGGTAGGTGCCTTGTTGTTTCCAGATTTGGAGGTGGAGGCACCCCATTGTTTTGTTCTAAAGGTCCCTTGTGACTGAAACCTGGAGCCTTTGCAATGTCTGGGTTTGACTTGTATGGCTCTTGAAGGAACTGGAAAGGATCAGTTCTTAGTAGGCCAGTGCCTACTAAAACTTGGAGGTTGCACTTGTAAGAAATCTTTCACAGTTTGCATACATTTAGCTTTATCTTCCATATTTTTTTAAATGTCTTCAGACTTATTACCAAAGAGACGATCCTGTTGTAAAGGAGCATCCAACAATTTTGCTTTAAACATGATCAGGCAGAGTTTGCTCTTTGCGCCAAGCATGCCTTCTTAGCACAGTCCCAGTTACAGCAGCCCTGCAAGAGGCCTCCAGAGAATCAAACCCACATTGCAAAGTATGTTTTCCAACTTGTTCAGCTGAATGCAATAAATCCAGTACATCTTTATTTTCCACACAGTCAGAAATTAACATAATTTTCTGTTTAAGCAATCCCATGATATGCTGTTGATATTTAAGCATATGAAATTGACAGTTTAAAGCCCTGATTTCCAAGGTTGCAGAAGTGTAAACCTTCTTACCCCATCTATCCAGCGCCCTGGAATCTCTATCAGAAGGGGTAGGATTTTTAGCAGTAGAGGCCTTAATGCCCTTGGGACCCTGAGAAATGGTTTCAGGATCTGCAATAGGATTTTTGAAAAGGAATTTGTGGGAGTCAGGAACCCTGTAGTATCTGTCTGGCTTACAAGGAGCCTGAGACAGAGAATCAGGAGCCATACTAGATTCTGAAAAAACATCATCAACACTGTCTAGAACAGGAGGTATAGCCAAAGGCCTATGCTGAGGAAGACGAAGAAAATCCCTAAGTCTCTTTTTAGATTCAGAAAGATCCCGACTTTCCCAGTGGAAATGCTCCCTTAAGGTATGTAGCTTACCCAAAAGAAAAATCCTCAGGGGGAGAAGCAGAAGGAATGGAATCTTCTGCATCAGAGTCCTCATAAGTAGGTATAGACAAATTCTGTTCATTAGAAGAGTCAGAAGAAATAGAATCCTGTTCAGAAGATTCATAATCAATGTCTTGCCTAGGCCTCTTAGAAGGAGGGGGTTGGCTACCTCTGATCAGAGTAATTAAATCTTCAGCCATTTTGATCATTTGTTTTTTAGGCACAGAGGCCTGCACATGTGGCCCAGGCGTCATTTTTTTAGACATAGATTTAGATTTTGGCCTTAGTTTTGAAGATGGCGTCGGTCTGATATACAAATCTGTAGGCCTGAAAACACCCTCAGAAGCCAGTGCCTGCACAGCGGCTCCGGACCCATCTAAGGTAAAGACATCCGCGGGTTCCATAATAGAAGCATCTCGCAGCATACCGGACTCCGAATGGGTCTCAGTAGAGGCCTGTGAATCAGAAGTAGCGGGTATCAGGGGCTGCAAAAGCGCCTCACTGAGTTCCGGCGAACTGGCGACTGGCTTATGAAAAGCGTCGACATCAGTTTTGGACTATGATGGCATGTCTCTGTCTTTTTCTTTGCGTTATTTAGGTATTCCGGTAGTCAGATTGCTAACCGACGACATTTCTGGAGAATTAAATCGTGAGCCAAAGGTCCAATGGTATGCTGCTGATATTTTAGCATATGGAATTGACAGTTTAAAGCCCTGATTGCCAAGGTTGCAGAAGTATAAACCTTTTTACCCCATGTATCCAGCGCCCTGGAGTCTCTATCAGAAGGGGTAGGATTTTCAGCAATAGAAGCCTTAATGCACTTGGGCCCCTGAGAAATGGTTTCAGGGTCCGCAACAGGATTTTTGAAAAGGAATTTGTGGGAGTCAGGAACCCTGTAGTATCTCTCTGTCTTGCAAGGGGCTGGAGACAGATAATCAGGGGCCATACTGGATTCTGAAAACACATCATTAACAATGTCTAGTACAGGAGGTATAGCCAAAGGCCTATGCTGAAGAAGCAGGAAATCCCTAAGCATCTTTCTGGATTCAGAAAAATCCTGACTTTCCCAGTGGAAATGCTCCCTTAAGGTATGTAAAGATTCCCCAAAAGAAAAATCTTCAGAGGAAGAAGCAGAAGGAATGGAATCCTATGCATCAGAGTCCTCATAAGTAGATATGGACAAATCCTGTTCATTAGAAGAGTCAGAAGAGATTCATAGTCAAGTTCAGCCCTAGGCCTCTTAGAATGGGAGGGGGGGTTGACTACCCCTGATTAAAGTAATTAAATCTTCAGCCATTTTGCTCATTTGTTTTTCAGGCATAGGGGCCTGAACATGTGGCCTGGGCATCGTTTTTTTAGACATAGATCGAGATTTTGGCCTTAATATTGAAGGTGGTGTCGGTTTAATATACAGATCTGTAGGCCTGAATACACCCTCAGAAGCCGGTGCCTGTGCACAGTGGCTCTGGACCCATCCAAGGAAGAGACATCCACGGGTTCCATAGGTGAAGCATCTCGCAGCATACCGGACTCCAAATGGGTCTCAGTAGAGGCCTGCGAATCAGAAGTAGCGGGTATCAGGGGCTGCGAAAGCGCCTCACAGAGTACCGGCGAAGAGAAGTGTTGTCTGCAGTTTTGGACCTCAACGGCCTGTCTCTTTTTCTTTGCATTTTTTCGGTATTTCGTTAGTCTGATTGCTAACAGATGTCAATTCTGGATAATTAAACCGAGAACCGAAATATTTAGAAGCAAAAATGTACCGACAACTAAATAAAGCACAAAATCGACAGCAAGGTACGTCGTGGTCAGGGCCTAGGCAAGGAATACAGTACAATTGGAAATCCTTATGAGGTATTTGCTTCCCACAAGTAATACAATTATTAACTTTTACTGACATCAGTAAGGAGCAAGGAAAAGTTTCCCCAACGGGGTACTTAGCTTTTTAGTTGAAGACTTCGGTTCTGAAACTCGAAAATGACAATTTCAGGAGTCGGCTGACCGGCACTTGCGAACTGCTTCTGCTTCGGGCACCACGTGGCAAGAAAGACTGATGTAATGGTGTCGGATGCATGATTTATACATCTAACATCATAGAAGAAGGGACAGCAACAGACGCAGGACCCAAGACTTGTTAATCAGGCCGACTGAGGCAACCTGCCAGCAGATTACCCAAATGTAATGACTGCAACAGTGAAACACGAAGAACATCCTACCTTAGGCAAAAAATATGGCTTAGTCCACAATGACACCCTGTCTTCATGGAAAACCAAGTACAGAGGTTTGGAAGATAGAGCTTGGAGTTAAGATAGTCATCTAGCTGATGTGACAGCAACACGAAAAATAGTTTTCCAAGACAAACATTTTAGATCCAACCTGGCTGAAGGTTCAGAGGGAGACTGGGTCATGGCCTGAAGCACTATAGTCAAATCCTAAGGAGGAGTAGGATCCTTTAATATAGGTCTAAGTAAAAAAAAAAAAACTTTTGACAAAGGCTTTACATAACTTAGAAGAAGCTAAAGTAGAGTTTTCACCTAGATAGAAGTTTGAAATGGCAGCCAACTGGACCTTAACAGAAAAACTAGCCCCTTCACTGAAAAATGTAGGTAAAAATTAAATTCAAGTAAGAACGATAATGGGAAAGAAAGTGGAATAAATATCCCTGCTAAGGACCCAGAACACAAATTTCTTTCATTTACCTTTGTAAATCCTTCTAGCAAAAGCTTTCTGAGAAGATAGAAAAATATGACGGACCAGGAAGAAAAGCCTGGGTTGTCTAACAAACAATGGAATCCGAGAAACCATGTGGTCAGTTTGAGGCTTGTTATGTCTGGATGAGTCAACTCTGTTGGGTAAAACAGGAGGTCCAGGGCAGATGTGAAAGGGTGAGGCCAGAGGAAGGGGAATCAAATCTGACGAGGCCAGAAGGGGACAATGAGGATAACTGTGCTCTTCAACTGGAATGCTTTCTGTAGAAATTTGGGGGTGAGAGGTAATGGTGGGAAAGCATAATGGAGCCTGCAAAGCCAACAGTGAACTACAGCATCTCTTGGTGACTACTCCATTGAAGGTATCTGGGCAAAGAATCTGCTGCATTTGTTGTTAAGGAGAGACACAAACAGATCACAGCATAGCTACCCCCATCAGTGTAAAATTTTATCCACTGCTTTGACATCAAGAGACCACTCATGAGGCATTAGAGTGGACTTGCATAGTTTGCCTGAAATCACTGTGGTTTTCCCCAGGTTGTGCGTTACTACAAGAAAGTCACCAGAAAATACAGTTGTGTACACTTACCAAAAATGTAGATGTTTGAGTGTATTTTCTGTTGCAGTCATCTGTGTTATCTGCCTACAGGTAGCACTCAGTCAGCCCGAATTCCAGAGACTTAGTATTCCTGTGTCGGATGCTGTCGCTCCAGGACTGACATCAGGTCGCCTGGGGTATAAATACAGGCAGCCGACACCATTACATCAGTTTTTCTTGCCCCAAATGTCAGGAGCTCCCAAATAGGGAGCTAAGTTATGGTGGGGGAAAACACCACCAGTAAAAAGTAAATACCAATACCCCTGGAAGGGGTGAGTAAAAGGCATAGAAAGGAGAGAGAGAGAGCCAAGAGGCTGGAGGGAGGGAGACCAGGACTGCACCAGTGAATAAACTCGAACATCTACATTTATGTTAAGTGTACACAACTGTTCTATGTTCTTCATGTTTCACTGCTGTAGTCATCTCACTTGGGTAGATTCCCAAAGCTGAGGAAGGGTGGAGGCAGACAAGAAGAGTTAGGGCTGGCTAGAATGCCTTGCAAGACTGCTGTTGCAAAACCTGACCTGGATTTGGAAGGGATAGGTAGGTGGTAATGCTTGGTGAAGGTGTGTACAGAACTCCAGGTAGCAGCTTCCAGGATGTCCCTGAGAAATTCTGCAGAGGTAGATATTGCCCTAGTGGAATGTGTTCTGACCCCATGAGGGGTTGGTTTCCCATGGTGCTTGTAGCAGAAATGGATGCAATGTGCTATCCATTTGGAAACTGTTTGTTTTGAAATGGCCTTGCCCTCTGCCCCTGTTGCAAAGGTGACTAATAACTGGTCAGAATTTCTGAAGGGCTTAGTCCTATCAAGGTAGAATCTGAGCTGTCTGCGCACGTCCAAGGAGTGCAGGATCCTTTCCCCTTTATTTTGAGGATTAGGGAAGAAGGTTATCAAATGGATGGATTGGTTGAGAGCCACACTGGACACCACTGTAGGCATAAAGGAAGGGTTAGTCCTGAGGGAAACCATATCAGCATAGAAAATAATGAAGGGTTCCACAGCCATAAGTGCTTTTAGCTCAGACACTCTTCTAGATGAAGTGATGGCCAGAAGCAAGGCTGTTTTCCAAGAGAGGAATTTTAACTCTGCTGACGCTGCGGGTTCAAAGGGGGGGGGGGTGAGCTTTTGCAGTACAAAGATAAGGTCCCAAGTAGGGGTGGGTGCTCTCCTTGGTGGCCTTAAGTTGTTTGCCCCCTCAAGAACTGTTTGACAAGAGGGTGCGAGAAGAGAGGTGGCTCAGTGTTGTAATTGGCCGAAATGGCTGAGGCATGTATCTTAATGGAGGAGAAGGACAGGCCTTTGTGGAGTAGATTTGCTAAGCAATCCAGGATCAGGGCAGGGAGGGCAGAGATCTGTCCTCTTCTTTAGACTGAATCCAGAAGCAGTACCTTTTCCACGTATCAGCACAGGATTTTCTTGTACTGGGTCTTCTGGCTTCAAGAATGACAGCCAGCACCTGCTTGCTTAGGGTTGCTGGGGGAGAATTCAAGGAATAAGCCAGGCTGCAAGATTTAGGGTTTGCAGTTGCGGATGCAAAATCTGTCCCTCCTGCTGAGAGAGCAGAGTTGGGGTCTGGTGCAGGTGGCACCAGTGATGGGCTGCAAAGGAGTGGGTACCAGTGTTGGTGTGGCCAGTCCGAGGCAATCAGAATTGTCCTTGGTCTGTCCTGTCTTATTTTGAGTAATACACTTAGGAGAAGGGGCAGAGGTAGAAAGGCATAGTTTGAGAGATTTGTCCACTGAAAGGATAGGGCATCCACTTTCCAGGCCTTGCTGTGAGGATTCCTGGTGCAAAGTTTGCAGAGCTGGTGGTTGCAGGGGGAGGCAAATAGATCCACCTCTGGGGTTCCCCCATTTCTGATTCAGAAGGTTGAAGGTGCTGGGCTCTAATTGCCACTCATGTGGGTCTAGGAGATTTCTGCTTAAATCGTCTGCCAGTGAGTTTTGTTTGCCTGGCAGGAATTGAGCTTGCAGATGGACTTGCATGTCCAAGGCTGTGTTCCACAGGGCCATGGCTAACCTGCAGAGTGGGTTACCCCCTGCTTGTTGATGTACCACATAACTGTGGTGCTGTTTTTATTAGCAGGTGTCCTGGACAGAGTAGGGATCTGAAAGCTGCCAGGGCGTGCTGTACAGCTAGCAGCTGTGCAGAAGAATTTGACTTGGGCTCCAGTGGCCCTGGATGCATTTGCCGTCCATGTGTGCTTCCCAGGCATAGTCTGATGCATCTGTGGTTAGGGTCTGGGTAGAGTAAAGGGGAGTCCCTTGTTGTGGTTGCATGCTGCTGCCCACCAAAGAAACTCTGTCTTTAGACAGGTATGATAGGAATGACTGTTTCCAGGTCCTGAGAATGTTGGCACCACAGACTTAAGTACCATTAAGGTTTCCTCATATGCAGTTTGGCATATGGAATTAGTAGGATGCATGAGGCCATGAACCCTAGGGCCTGCAGGATTTTCCTTGCAGACAACTGGGTTCTGGTGGCCATTTGAGTGAAACAGTCAGTCAGATAGGCTTGTTTTTCTGAAGTGAGGAATACCATCTGGAATGCTGTGTCCAAGCTTGCTCCCAGGAATACAATCTTTTGACTGGGGACTAGTTTTGATTTCTTTTCGTTGATGGTGTACCCCAAGGATGTGAGAAGGTTTTTTACAAATGTCAGGTGCTGCAACAGCAATTCCTGACTGTCCGCCTGTATGAGGCAGTCGTCAAAGTACGGGTAAATTTGGATATTTCTCTGCCTGCAGTAAGCAATGGCTGGAGCCAGGCATTTTGTGAATACTCTGGGAGTAGTGGATAAGCCAAAGGGAATTGCAAAGAACTGATAATGCATAGCTCTGGCCCTGAAAAGTACAGTTTTGTACCTACCATAAATGTAGATGTCCGAACTGGATAGCATCTGCAGTCATAACAAAGGCAGCCCTAGTCCGGTCCCGCTCGGCTGATGTGTCCTCCACCCGACACAAGATGCCAGTAGAGCTAGCTAGTACCACAGAGGGGAAGGAGGGAGAATTGAAGATGCTATCCAGTTCGGACATCTACATTTATGGGTACAAAACTGTACTATGTCCTTCATGGATGCATCTGCAGTCATAACCAGTGGGTAGAATACCATAGGGAGGAGGATAGTAGATTATGGTGTGTTTAGGATCCCTCTGCAGTACAGTTTTGTGGGTTGGGAAAGAAGGTAGGTGGATTGCCTGGTTTAAAGACACTCTGGATACATTGTTGAGGGTCCATCAGTCTTTGGTGATGGACATCCAGTTGTTTGCATGAAGGGCAAGTTTTCCTCCGAGGGGTACAAGCAGTTGGGCAGAGGTGAGGAGTGGAGTAGAGAAGTCATTGTGAGTTCTTTCTGTAAGGAGGTGGCTTAGCACTCCCTGCTTTGGGGGTGGCAGCACTCCATTGCTTAGATCTCTGCATACCCTGAGACTGTAGCCTGGGTCTGGCTTGGTTGACATCTTGCAAAGGGTAGGCCTGGAGTTTGACTGGCATGCCTGAGCCCCCATGGTTGGTTTCCCCTGGGTCTAATTTAAGCTGGGCTGGAAAGGACCAGTGTTTCGAGGGGCAATGCCTACTGAATCTAGGAGGCTGTACTTGTAAGAATTCTTTAACTGTCTGCATGGATTTAGCTTTTTCTTCCTTCTTTTTAAGAACCTCTTCTGCTTTGGTGCCAAACAGATTATCCTTGTTCAAAAGAGCGTCTAATAACTTTGATTGGACATGGTCTGGCAAGGTCTGCTCCTTAAGCCAAGCATACCTTCTCAGTACAGAACCAGTGACTGCTGCCCTGCAAGATGCTTCTAGGGCATCAAAGCCACACTGCAATGTATGCTAGCTGACTTGGCTTGCAGAATGCATAAGATCTTGCAATTCTTTATTTTCTGCACAGTCTGTAAAAGTTGCTACTTTTTGCTTAATAAGTTCCATAATATATTGCTGGCACTTCAGCATTTGAAATTGACAATCCAAAGCCCTAATGGTGAGAGTAGCAGAGGTATATACTTTCTTACCTCATCTGTCCAAGCCTCTGGAATCCCTATCCGAAGGGGTGGGATTCTTAACTGTAGTTGCCTTGATACCTTTAAGCCCCTGGGAAATGATCTCTGAGTCAACAGTAGGATTTCTGAAAATAAATTTGTGAGAGTCAGGTACTCTGTAGTACCTGTCTGGTTTTCTAGGAGCAGGGGGTAACCTATCAGGAGTAAGACTGGATTCCATAAAGACCATCAACTTCCGGGACTGGGGGTATTGCTAAAGGCCTATGTTGTGGCAAGTCTAGAAATTCTCTGAGTCTCTTTTTGGACTGAGGATAGTCTTGGCATTCCCAATGGAAATGCTCTCAAAGTATGTAAGGTTTCCCCAAAAGAAAAGACCTCTGGAGGAGAGGCAGAGGGAATAGATTCCTCTGCATCTGAATCCTCATAAGCAAATTACGGCATGTCTTCATAATCAGATACCTCAGAGTCGTCGGACTCTTGGTCTGTTGAAGCTGCTGGGGACTGGTCTCTTTTTCTCTTACCAAGGGAAGGCTGACTTCCCCTAATCAGCATAATAAGGTCTTCTAAGCATTTGATGTCGTAGCAAGGGAACAGGTGCATGCGCTTTGGTCGTCGGTTTTCTAGGCATAACGCGTACTCTTGGCCTTAGAAACTCAGTAGTTTTAGACAGAACTGAAGTCGCCGGTTTGTGTTGAACATCGGTAGAGCGAAGAACTTCCTCAGAAGCCGGTGCCTGCTCAGCGGCTCCAGACCCATCCAAGGTAGAGACATCCACAGGTTCCATAGTCGAAGAAGAGTCCCGCAGCATACCAGACTCCGAATGGGTCTCAGTAGAGGCCTGCGAATCCACTGAAGCGGGCATCAGGGGCTGCAAAAGCACCTCACTGAGTACCGGTGAACTGGCGGCTAGCTTAACGGAAGCTTCGTCGGCAGCTGTGGACCTGTGCGGTCTGTCTGTCTATCTTTACGTTTTTTCGGAATATTGGTAGTCAGATGGCTTACCGAAGCCATTTCGGAATACTGAGATCGAGAATGAAAGTATTTAGCGACAATAAGGACCCAATGACAAATGGTTTGGGCATTGAACAAGGCACAAAACTGACAGCGAGGTACGTCGTGTTCTGGGCCTCAACAGGCGACGCAGTAAGAATGAAACTTTCAGCATGGTATTTGTTTTCCACAGGCAAGACATCAGTTAGAGCATGAAAAAAGGATCCCCAACGAGGTACTTGGCTTTAGAAGACTTCAGGATTACTCAATTCGTAAACAAAAATTCAGGTAGCGTCCAACCGGCACTTGCGAACTGATTCTGCTTCAGGCTTCTCGGCAAGAAAGATTGATGTAATGGCGTCGGCTGCCTGTTTTTATACTCCTGACGACCTGCCTTCCGACGCAGGAATACTAAGTCTCTGGTAGTCGGGCCGACTGAGGCCTATCTGCAGGCAGATAACCCAAGTGTGTGAAAAACGAAGAACATCAGATCATCCATTGCCACACTCTCAATGCTTCTCAGCAAAGCGGGTACGACTTGGTTCCTCCCTACTTCCTGATATACTAGGCTACTGACATACTGTCCATCTTAACAGCAATTGTCCAAGATGGGAGAATGTCTTGGAAGGACTGCAATGCTAGGAGAAATGCTCTCATTTCCAGGACATTGATATGCGTCTTGGCCTCTTCGGGGGACCACATACCTTGGACTGTCTTCCCAAGTACTGCACCCCCACAGTTGAGAGGTGTCTGTGGTTACACTGGCTGTGGGCAGGGGGGGAACAAGTGGATGGCTTTCCAAGATCTTGTTCGAATGAATCTGACACAAAAGGTACCTTTTGCATGCTGGTATGATCTTGACTGGAGTGGTTAAAGGATGCTGAAGAATGGACCCTTGGGTTGACCGGGTCCACTGAAGTATTTGCATGTAAAACCTGGTCAGAGGTACGATCCCAATGCTTGTAAATTAGTCATGCTGGAAGAGATGAATTTTGTATTACTTTCCTGACCTAGGATCTCAAATGTCTGGATTCGAGCAGGAGGAAGAAAGGTTATCTGATTTACTGTGTCCAGACAAGCACCTATGAACACCTGACTCTGCGTAGTTGTGAGTTGCGACTTGTTGTAATTGACTGGTTGGGGCAGTTAGCAGACAGTCACCTTAGTATGGAAACACTAGGAATCCCAGCAGTCTCAAGTGAGTTGCTACCATTGCTATACATTATGTAAACACACTGGAGGCTGTGGTGAGACCAAAGGACAGTGCTCTGAGCTGGTAATGACTGGCTCCCAGCAAGAAACGCACATCTTCTAGAGCACCTGTTCATTTTGATGTGAAAGTATGCAACCTGAAGATCCATCAAGCACATCCAATTGTCCTTTATCAGCACAGGGAAAACAGATTGAACAGTGACCGACCATCTGTAACCCTGAAGATTGTACAAACTGATTTACTTTGCTGAGATCCAGAATTGGTCTCAAGTCCCATGTCTTTTTTTTTTTTTTGGCACTAAGAAGTATCTTGAATAGGACCCGGATCCTCTCAGGTCTGGAGGGATCTCCAGGATGACTCTTTTTCTAGCAGCTTTTCTGTTTCTAATGCTGCTGCTTCCTTCTGATTAGGAGGAACATCGGGGATTCTCTTCATTTTTGTAAGGGGATTTTGGGAAAACGGTATGATATAACCTCTGGATATAATTCTTTGCACCAGGAATCTTGTTCTAGATAGCCAAGCACTTTGGTGCAGAGACAAATGTCCTCCAACTACCTCTAGAAGACAAAAGCCAGGCCTTCCTTCAAGAATACTGGTATGGCTTGTCCAAGAAAGAATACCAGTAGCCCTGGTTCTGCAGGCCACCTCTGCCACAGGTACACATCATCTTCCATTTGAGTTCATCCCTCTGCCTCTGGGGGAACTATCTCCTTGTGAGTCTTGAAAAGGACCCTGAAATTTACAAAACCACATTCTTCTACCTCCCCACTGATTCCTTGAGAAAAGTGTCTGAGGAGTTGAAAAACGTACACCCACGGCAGAGAGGGTCTTTCCCTCTTGCTCACATCTGGAGAGCATGTCCTTTGCCTTGGGGCCAAATAAGGAAGATCCATCAAAGGGAGCACTGATGAATGAAAACTTAAAGGGCTGCGCAAAATCACATCATTGTATCCAGCCATGGCTCCTAATGGTTATGCCTGAACCTGCTGTTCATGAGGTACCTTTCACTACATGGTATATCAGCCTCAGTGTTGCATTAGAAAATCGACTGGAGGGTGTCCAGTTGTGAGGAGACTATTTTGGTCCTCAGCAGAAATGATCCCAGAAACAGATTTGGAAAGTTCTTTGGTCAAATCTAGTTGCTATCTCATAAAATGTGCCAGGTAATTCAGTAACCACAATGCAAAGGTCACTAAAGCATACACGAGCTTACCAAGTCTGTACAAGGTCCTGGACTCCCTATTGGGGGGGGTGTACAGAAACGTTACACAAGCTCTTTTCTGGTGACTGCTGCCACAACGATGGCATCAACCAGGACCCCATGGCTCCAACGTACCTGGCCTTTAGGAGGAGCTAAAATTTTATCAAGTCATTTAGGGATAATTTCCACAGTATCCAGTTCCTTCCATGCCCAGCGAGAAACAACCTAAGAGTTCATCAGCTGGGGGAGTCACCCAAGTAGCAGCCAGGCCAGAACCGAAAGCCCTCTAGGAACATCAGTTCTTCCAGGGAGGGGGTATCGGAGGACTAACCACCTTTTTGTTTCAGGAGCTCTAAGATGTTTCGAAATGAGGAGATCTAGGGGAACCCTTCCCTTTCATTGAAATCTGTGTTCTTTGTGAGAGATTCTTGAAAGGAATCTAGGGGGTTTCCTTTTACATGTTTTCTTTGCAGGGATCTTCACAGTGGGGTGGTCTGGGGAGGTACAGGAAGAAATGAGGATGTCCTGAAGGACCAACTGAAGACTTAATCATGTTGGCTGTCTTACTGGAATGGATGAAAGAGGCTCAGAGTACACAACCAAAGGAAGAAAAGTTGTCGGATTCAAGAAGGGCAAGGATGTCCTTTCTCTAGATAAAGAGAAGATCCTGTCCAACCTCAAAAGCAGAGCACTCGGGGGAAACAGCAGTCGACAGCAAAGGATCCAATAATTCCCAAACTATCGGCTCCAGCAACCCCACAAGCACTCCACCCTAGGAAGCAGTCGACTACAATACCATTGGAGTCTATCCCAACCTCCCCCGGATCCGGCAATGATACTTCAGCTCCAAGAGTTCTCTGTCTCAGAAAGACTTGGTGACAGGTGACTCAAGGAAGTTACTGGAGTCGAACAGAGCATCTTCAGATCCAGTGAGGGGTCTTGGATCAGAGTGCTCCAAAACAGTGGGTCAGATCAGAGAAGGAGAGACTAAAGCATATGTGGACAAATTTCAACTCTTGGATCTGGTGGGAGTTGGAGATGGGAGCATCCCCCATCTGGATCAGAGCTCCAACAAATTTTCTCATTGTCCTATCCACATCAGCTTCAGATATACTTCTGGAAGACCTATGAGAAGATGTGGAAGACAGAGGTCCTGAATGCCTGGGGGGGATCGCTCAAAGTAAAGTGAAGGGAGCCGAGAAGTGACTGGACCCAGTAGGAGTGGAGGTGTTTGAATCAGAGGGGATTTAGATATTTAGAAATAATCAGCTCCTAAGTGATCGGATCCAATTTTTTGACATCTTAGTTGGAGGTTCAGATGAAGGGGCCAATGAAGATGTGTGGTCTGATGATCTCTTGCGTGAATCTTTATCCTTGAAAGTTGAGTCTGACTTCCCCTTGTCCAGTTTTTTAGAGAGAGGATTGAGCCCAAGCTACTAAGCAGAAGTAATAGAAGGAAGAAGACCATTCAATACTAGTTTGTTTCTTCAGTGAGTAAGGGCTCTTTTTTCTTCAATCAGTAAGTGCTCTTGTAGTGAGGCAAGAGCAAATAGTGCAATCCTTATTCAAATGTGTGGGTCCCAAACAATATCGGCAGGCTTGTCAGCCATACTGGAAGTCCACAAAAAGGAGAAAAGTATTAAGGCTATATATATATATATATATATATATATATATATATATATATATCTAGGTATAGATATATATATATATATATATATATTTTTTTTTTTTTTTTTTTTTTTTAAAGGAAGAGGAAGACAGGAAAACAGCAGAACTACCAATAAAGGTAGTGTAAAGGATACCCCAATCAGTAAGAAAAATTTAAGATAACGTACAAACAATGGTACTACAGAGAAGTACCAATAAAATGGTAGCAACTAACAACAGAAATCAGCTAAAGGATACTAGCAAGATGACAAGGGAGGTAGGAGAAAATCAAATTAAGAATAAGGATAGGGGTGTTTATTTTTTTTTTTTTTTTACAGTAACTCATGACTATTATGAAAATACCCCCCAAAGCCCAAGAGTGACAAGATCTGCGTCTGAAGCTGAATGGTGGCAAATGAGATCTGAGGTATTCTAGCACTTTTGTTTCTTTTAATATTAAGAGAAAAGTACAGTTGTGTACACTTACCATAAATGTAGATGTTCGAGTGTATTCACTGTTGCAGTCATTACATTTGGGTAATCTGCTGGCAGGTTGCCCTCAGTCGGCCTGATTAACAAAGTCTTGGGTCCTGCGTCGGTTGCTGTCCCTTCTTCCATGACGTCAGGTCGTCAGGGGTATAAAACATGCAGCTGACGCCATTTTATTTAGCTTTTCTTGCCCCAGATGTCAGGTACCCCCCCAAATGGGGAGCAAACTAAACAGCAATATATAAAAATGCACTTTTAGCAACATAAACTTTACCTTCATCTAAAAGCAAATACACCACAAAGGCTTTAGAGTATAGTGAAGGAAAGGGAAGTTATAGAAAAGGGGGATGGAGGGTGGGTAACCCGGACTGCAACAGTGAATACACTCGAACATCTACATTTATGGTAAGTGTACACAACTGTACTAAGTTCTTAGTGTTTCACTGTTGCAGTCATTACATTTCAGTAGAATCCCAAAGCTATGGATGGGAGAATGGAACTAAATAGCATTAGGAGCGGCTATAAGGCCCAGCAGAACGGCAGTGGCAAAGCCCGCCTTGGATTTAGAAAACAGAGGCAAATGATAATGCTTTGTGAAGGTATGAAAAGAGCTCCAAGTAGCAGCTTCTAGAATGTCTTTGGTTGGAACTCCTCTGAGAAAGACTGCTGAGGTAGAGGCAGCTCTGGTGAAATGTGACCCGATTCCTTTGGGTACAGGTTTATCATGATGCAAGTAGCAGAAACGAATGCAGTGGCTTATCCACTTAGAAATAGTCTGCTTTGATATAGCTTTCCCCGCTGATCCTGAAGCAAATGGAGATTTGGTCCTGTTTAAGTAGAATCTTAGTTGTCTGTGTACCCCCATTGAATGCAAAATCCGCTCCCCCTTGTTCTGCGGATTTGGGAAAAAAATGTTGGCAGGTGAATAGTTTGGTTAAGAGCCACAATGGATACCACCTTAGGCATAAAGGAAGGATTGGTCCTGAGGGACACCCTTGTCCAGGTGAAATGCAATAAAATACTCCACAGCCATGAGAGCCTGTAGTTCTGAAACCCTTCTTGCTGAAGTGATTGCCAAAAGGAAAGCTGTTTTCCAAGATAAAAACTTTACATCCGCAGTAGCTGCTGGTTCAAAAGGAGGCAGGGTGAGTTTTTCCAGCACAAAATCGAGGTCCCATGCAGGAGATGGTGATCTTCTGGGAGGCCTTACATTTTTGGCCCCTCTAAGATTCTCTTTTAGCAGAGGATGAGAGAAGATAGGAGGCACCATGTTGTAATGAGCCGAGATGGCAGAGGCATGGATTTTTATTGAAGAGAAGGATAGGCCCTTGTCAAGCATCTCAGTCAAGTATTGCAAAATCTGAGGGATATTTGGTTTTGCCGAGTCAGTTCCTTGTGCTTGGTTCCAAGCACAGAATCTCTTCCATTTATCAGCATAAGATTTTCTAGTACTAGGCCTTCTGGCTTCCAAAATGACATCCATCACAGATTTACTGAGCGGTGTTGTTTGAATAATAACATCAGCCATGCTGCCAGGTTCAGAATTTGGAGCAGAGTGTGCAGAATTTGATTGTTCTGCTGAGACAGTAGATGGGGTATTTGAGGCAAGTACCAAGGAGGGAGTTGAGACATATTCCTTAGAATTGGGTACCAGTGCTGGCGAGGCCAGTCCGAAGCAATTAGGATCATTTTTGTTTTTTCCTCTCTAGCCTTTAGTAAGACCTTGGGGAGAAGAGGCAGAGGAAGAAAGGCGTAGACAGACAGGTTTTTCCAACTGAAGGATAGGGCATCCACTTTCCATGCTTGTCTGTGATAAGTACTGTGCAGAATTTGTCCAGTTGATAATTTTGGGGAGAGGCAAATAGATCTATGTCAGGGCTCCCCGATTACTGTGTTACCATGCTGAAGACTTGTGGATCCAGTTTCCACTTGTGAGGGTCCATAAGATTTCTGCATAGGTCGTCTGCCAGAGTATTTTGTTTTCCTGGCAGGAACTGAGCTTGAAGATGTACTTGGTAAGTCAAGGCTGTGTCCCACAATGTCATGGCTAGTCTGCAAAGGGGGTAGGAATGTGTACCCCCTTGCTTGTTTATGTACCACATAACCGTGGTGTTGTCCGTCTTTATCAGTAGTTGTCATGGATGAAGTAAGTCCTTGAAGGCTGTCAGGGCATTCTGAACAGCTAGCATCTCTTTCTGGTTGATATGTAGATGCATTTGTCTTGGGTTCCATATGCCCTGAATGCATCTTCCCGCCAGGTGGGCCCCCCAAGCATAGTCTGATGCGTCTGTAGTTAGGGTTTGGGTGGTAGGGGGTAGAGTGAATGACAGTCCCTTGTTTTGGTGACATGTCTCTGCCCACCAAAGAAACTCCTGTTGTAGGCAGGGAATGAGAGGCAAGTACAGTTGAGTACACTTACCATAAATGTAGATGTTCGATTGTATTCACTGTTGCAGTCATCACATTTGGGTAATCTGCTGGCAGGTTGCCCTCAGTCGGTCTGAATTCCAAAGTCTTGGGTCCGGCATCGGTTGCTGTCTTCTCTTCCATGACGTCAGGTCGTCAGGGATATAAAACATGGACAGGGGGATGGCGGAAGGGTAACCTGGACTGCAACAGTGAATACACTCGAACATCTACATTTACGGTAAGTGTACACAACTGTAGTATGTTCTTCGTGTTTCACTGTTGCAGTCATTACATTTGGGTAGAATCCCAAAGCTATGGTTGGGAGGCTGGAGCTAAACAGCATTAGGTGCGGCTATAAGACCTTGCAGCACTGCAGTGGCAAAGCCTGCCCTGGACTTAGAGTAGAGAGGCAAATGGTAACAATTTGTAAAGGTGTGAACAGAACTCCACGTAGCAGCCTCTAGAATGTCTTTGGTTGGTACTCCTCTGAGAAAGGCTGCTGAAGTAGCTGCAGCTCTGGTGGAGTAAGACCTAATGCCCTTGGGCACAGGTTTACCATGGTGTAAGTAGCAGAAACGGATGCAATGGCTTATCCACTTTGAAATTGTCTGCTTTGAAATGGCCTTTCCTTCTGATCCTGCAGTATATGACACTAGTAATTGCTCAGTTTTTCTTAGAGCTTTTGTCCTGCTCAAGTAGAACCTTATCTGTCTGTGTACATCCAAGAAATGCAGAATTCTCTCCCCCTTGTTCTGCAGATTTGGATAAAACGTTGGCAGATGAATTGTTTGGTTTAGAGCCACACTGGAAACCACCTTAGGAATAAAAGTAGGCTTTGTCCTCAGAGACACCCTGTCCGGGTGAAATATGATAAAAGGATCTACAGCCATGAGGGCCTGTAGCTCTGAAACACTTCTTGCTGAAGTAATTGCTAGTAGCAGAGCTGTTTTCCATGATAAGAACTTTAGATCAGCGGTAGCAGCTGGTTAAAATGGAGGCAGGGTGAGCTTTTCCAACACATAATTGAGGTCCCATGCAGGTAATGGTGATCTTCTACGAGGCCTTACATTTTTGGCTCCTCTAAGATACTGCTTTAGTAAAGGATGAGAAAAAATTGGTGGCTCTGTATTGTAATGAGCCGAAATGGCAGAGGCATGGATTTTGATTGATGAGAAAGGCCTTTGTCAAGCATCTCAGTTAAGTATTGTAATATCTAAGGAATATTTGGTTCTGCTGTATCAGTTTCTTGTGCTTGATTCCAAGCACAGAATCTCTTCCATTTGTCAGCATAAGATTTTCTAGTACTAGGCCTCATGGCTTCCAAAATGACATCCATCACAGCTTTACTGAGAGGTGTTGTTGGTATGACTATATGATTAGCCATGCTGCCAGGTTCAGAGTCTGTAGTTGATTGTGCAAGATCTGATTTTTTCCTGGGACAGTAGTTGTGGTCTTTAAGGCAAGGTCCAAGCTGGGTATTGAGCCAAGTTCCTTAGGATTGGGTACCAGTATTGGCGGGGCCAGTCCGGGGCAATTAATATCATCTTTGGCTTCTCCTGTCTGACTTTTAGGAGGACCTTTGGGTAGAAGAGGCAGAGGAGGAAAGGCGTAAACTGATAGGTTTTTCCAACTGAAGGATAGGGCGTCCACTTTCCATGCCTGTCTGTGATAAGTCCTTGTGCAGAATCTTTTCAATTGATAATTTTGAGGTGAGGTAAATAGATCTATGTCTGGGCTCCCCCATTTCTCTGTTATCATGCTGAAGACTTGTAGATTTAGTTTCCACTCGTGATGATCCATAAGGTTTCTGCCTAAATCAACTGCCAGAATGTTTTGTTTTCCTGGCAGGAACTGAGCCTGAAGATGTATTTGATAGGTCAAAGCTGTGTCCCACAGTGCCATGGCTAATCTGCAAAGGGGGTATGAGTGTGTGCCCCTTGCTTGTTTATATACCACATGACTGTGGTGTTGTCCGTCTTTATCAGTAGTTGTCCTGGATGAAGTAAGTCCTTGAAGGCTGTTAGGGCATTTTGAACAGCTAGCATCTCTTTCTGGTTGTTATGAAGATGCATTTGTTTTGGTGTCCCTAAGCCCTGAATGCATCTTCCTGCCATGTGGGCCCCCCAGGCATAATCTGATGCGTCTGTTGTTAAGGTTTGGCTGGCAGGGGGTAGAGTGAAGGGCAGTCCCATGTTTTGGTGACATGCCTTTGTTCACCACAGAAACTCCTGTTGCAGGCAGAGAGGAATATTTGTTACCAGACTGTGTGAATGTTGATTCCATAAACTTGTTAGGTACCATTGAAGTTTCCTCATATGCAGTCTTGCATATGGAATTAGTAGGATGCAGGATACCATGAAGCTCAGAGCCTGCAGAATTTGCCTTGCAGAAGACTGGGTTTTTGTTGCCATCAGTTTGAAGTAAGCAGTCAGTTGCCTTTGCTTGTCTGGCGTGAGGAAAGCCATCTGGCCAGTTGTTTCCAAGCTTGCACCCAGGAATGTTATTTTTTGAGAGGGTACCAGTTGTGATTTCTTTCCATTTATTGTGTACCCTAGGCATGTTAGAAGCCTTTTCACAAACGCCAGGTGTCGAAGAAGAGTGTCCTTGTTCTCTGCTTGAATAAGACAGTCGTCCAAGTAAGGATATATTTGTAAACTTCTTTGTCTGCAAAATGCAATTACTGGCGCCAGGCACTTTGTAAAGACCCTGGGTGCAGTAGATAAGCCAAAGGGCAGTGCAGCGAATTGGTAATGCATTAAGCCAGCCTTGAATCTGAAGTATCTTCTGCACGATTGTCTTATTGGGACATGCAGGTATGCCTCTTTCAGGTTTAAAGTCACCAGCCAAGCATTCTTGCCCAGCATGGGAAGAAGCTGCTGCAAAGTCAGCATTTTGAATTTTGGAATGTCCAGGTATGTGTTCAAAATCGATAAGTCCAGTACTGGCCGCCAGGCCTTGTCCTTTCTGGGTACCAAGAACAGTCTTGAGTAAAAACCTTGTCCTTTTTCCTGTTCTGGTACTGTCTGAATGGCCCCCATATCCATGAGGGACGTAATCTGTTTCTGTGCCTCTGCCCATTGATTTTTTGGCAGATCTGGCCAACCATTTGCCATTGGCAGAGTATGGAAGTGGAATCTGTATCCCTGTGATACGATGTTTAGTACCCACATGTCCTGGGTTATTAACTGCCAATTTTGAGCAAAATATGCTAATTTTCACCCTATGGGTGCTGCCAAAAGATTAGTGCTTGGTGTGGGCAGAGGGAAGTTATTGGGATTGCTTTCTGTAGGTTTGCGTTTTATCTCCTCCAGACTTGGAGGTGGAAGCGCCCCACTGCTTTGACCTGTATGAATCTTGTGCCTAGTATCTGGAACCCTTAGGGCGTCTGGATTTTCCCCTTTGAGCTCTGTCTGACACAGGAAAGGACCAATTTTTAGTAGGCCAGTGTCTACTGAATCTTGGTGGCTGCACTTGTAAGAAGTCTAACAGTTTGCATAGACTTAGCTTTGTCTTCCATTTTCTTTAAAACCTCTTCTGCCTTAATACCAAACAGAGAATCATGCTGTAAAGGTGCATCTAGCAATTTAGCTTTAAAATGATCAGGCAAATTTTGTTCCTTTAACCAGGCATGCCTCCTAATCACAGATCCAGTAACTGCGGTCCTGCAGGAGGCCTCTAAGGAATCAAAACCACATTGCAAAGTATGCTTTCCAACTTGTTCAGCTGCATGCAATAATTCCTGCAATTCTTTATTTATTGCACATTCTGAAAACAACATCATTTTCTGTTTCTGCAATCCCATAACATGTTGTTGGTACTTAAGCATATGAAATTGACAGTTTAAGGCCCTGACTGCCAAGGTTGCAGATGTATAAAAGTACAGTTGTGTACCTACCATAAATGTAGATGTTCGAGTGTATTCACTGTTGCAGTCATTACAATTGTGTTATGCTACTGGCAGGCTACCCGCAGCCGGCCTGATTTCCAAAGTCTAGGTCCGGCATTGGTTGCTATCGCCTCCTCCCTGATGTCAGTGCGCCAGGGGTATAAAAGATGAAGCCTGCGCCATTTTCTTCAGCTTTTCTTGCCCCAGATGTCAGGTGCCCCCAAAAGGGTAGGCTAAAAATATCTCTATAAAGCATGCATGTCACAAGTAACATGTTTCCTTCATCTACAAGCAAATACACCACATAGGTTGTATAGAATAGAGAAGTACAGACATGATCCAGCAAAGAAAAGGGGGATGGTGGGTAAACTGGACTACAACAGTGAATACACTCGAACCTCTACATTTATGGTAGGTACACAACCGTACTATGTTCATAGTGTTTCACAGCTGCAGTCATTACAATTGGGTTGAATCCCAAAGCTAAAGTTGGGTGGCTGGAACTAAATAGAATTAAGAGTGGCTATGAGGCCCTGCAGGACTGCAGTGGCAAAGCCTGCCCTGGATTTGGAGTAGAGTGGTAAGTAGTAGTGCTTTGTAAAAGTGTGCACTGAACTCCAGGTTGCAGCCTCTAAAATGTCTTTGGTTGGCACTCCTCTGAGGAAGGCTGCTGAAGTGGCTGCTGCTCTGGTTGAATGCAGCCTAATGCCCTTAGGCACTGATTTGCCATGTTGAGAATAGCACAAACGAATGCAGTGACCTATCCACTTGGAAATAGTCTGCTTTGAAATGGCCTTTCCTTGTGATCCTGCAGCATATGCTACCAGTAATTGCTCAGTCTTTCTGAAAGCTTTGGTTCTGTCCAAGAAGACGCGCAGTTGTCTGTGTATGTCCAAAGAATGCAGAATTTTCTCACCCTTATTCTGTGGGTTTGGATAAAAGGTAGGCAAATAGTTTGGTTGAGGGCCACACTGGACACTACCTTAGGCATAAATGTGGGGTTTGTCCTTAGAGAAACCCTATCTAGATGAAAAATGATAAAAAGGTTCCACAGCCATAAGTGCCTGTAGCTCTGAGACTCGTCTTGCAGAGGTGCTAGGAGCAGAGCTGTTTTCCCTGATAAAAATTTTATGTCAGCTGTAGCGGCTGGCTCAAAAGGAGGCAGAGTGTGTTTTTCCAATACATAATTGAGATCCCATGCAGGTACTGGTGATCTCCTTGGAGGCCGTCATTTTTTGGCTCCTCTGAGGTACTGCCTTAATAAAGGATAAGAAAAAATAGGTGGCTCTGTATTGTAATGAGCTGAAATGGCAGAGGCATGAATCTTAATTGATGAAAAGGATAGGTCTATGTCCAGCATCTCAGTTAAGTATTGTAAAATCTGAAGAATATTTGGAACAGTCATGTTAATTCCTTGTGCCTGGTTCCAAGAACAGAATCTCTTCCATTTTTCTGCATAAGATTTTCTAGTACTGGGCCTCCTGGCCTCCAAAATAACATCCATCACCGCTTTAGAGAGAGGCGTGTTTTGAAAAGCTAAATTATCCGCCATGCTGTCAGATTTAAGGTCCTGAGTTGTCTGTGTAGGATCTGATTGTTTTGTTGGGTCAGTAAGTGAGGAATTTGAGGTAATGCCCATGCTGGGCATTGAGTCAAGTTCCTGAGGATTGGGTACCAGTGCTGGCGGGGCCAGTCTGAGGCAATCAGAATCATTCTTGGCTTCTCTTGTCTGACCTTTAGGAGTACCTTGGGGAGGAGAGGCAGTGGGGGAAAGGCATGTACTGTTAAGTTTTTCCAGCTTAAAGATAGAGCATCCACTTTCCATGCTTGCTTGTGATAAGTACTTGTGCAGAATTTCTGTAGTTGGCAGTTGTGAGGGGAGGCAAATAGATCTATGTCCAGGCATCCCCAATTCCTTGTTATCATGTTGAAGACTTGTGGATCCAATTTCCACTCGTGGGGATCCATGAGGTTTCTGCTTAGTTCGTCTGCCAGAGTATTTATCCTTCCTGGCAGGAATTGTGCTTGCAGATGTACCTGGTAAGTCAATGCTGTGTCCCACAAAGTCATGGCTATTCTGCAAAGGGGGTAAGAATGTGTGCCTCCCTGCTTGTTTATGTACTACATGACTGTAGTACTGTTCGTTTCAGTAGTTGTCTTGGATGAAGTAGGTCCTTGAAGGCTGTCAGGGCATTTTGAACAGCTAGCATCTCTTTTCGGTTGATATGTAGATGCATTTGGTTTGCAGACCATGAGCCCTGAATACATCTTCCTGCCATGTGGGCCCCCCAGGCATAATCCGATGCATCTGTTGTCAATGTCTGCCTGGCTGGGGGTATGGTGAATGGCTGCCCCTTGTTGTGGTGACAGGCCTTTGCCCATCATCGAAACTCCTGTTGCAGGCAGGGAATGAGTGTAATTATTGTTTCCAGGCTGGGACAATGTTGGGTCCAAACACTTTTTAGATACCATTGTAGTTTCCTCATATGCAATCTTGGATATGGAATTAGCAGAATGCATGATGCCATGAAGCCCAAAGCCTGCAGAATTTTTCTTGCAGTTAACTGGGTGTTTGTTGCCAACTTTTTGAAATAAGTAGTCAGTTGCCTTTGTTTGTCTGGCGTGAGATAAGCCATCTGGGCAGTTGTATTTAAGCTTGCACCCAAGAATATTATCTCTTGAGAGGGTACAAGTTTTGATTTCTTTTCATTTACTGTGTACCCTAGGCATGTTAATAATCTTTTTACAAACGCCAGATGCTGTAGTAGTATATCCTTGTTTTCTGCTTGAATAAGTCAGTCGTCCAAGTAAGGATATATTTGTATTCCTCTTTGTCTGCAGAAAGCAATTACTGGTGCCAGGCATTTTGTGAAGACCCTGGGTGCAGTAGATAAGGCAAAGGGCAGTGCAGAGAATTGGTAGTGCATTGAGCCAGCTATGAATCTGAGGTATCTTCTGCATGACTGTCTGATTGGAACATGCAGGTATGCCTCTTTTAGGTCTAAAGTTACAAGACAAGCCTTCTTGCTCAGCATGGGCAGAAGCTGCTGCAGAGTCAACATTTTGAATTTTGGAATATCCAGGTATGTGTTTAGAATAGATAGGTCCAGTATTGGCCTCCAGGCTTTGTCCTTTCTGGGCACCAAGAAAAGTCTTGAGTAAAATCCTTGTCCCTGCTCTTGTTGTGGTACTTGCTGAATGGCCCTCATGTCCATGAGGGATGAAACTTGTTTTTGTGCCTCTGTCCATTGATTTTTTTGGCAGGTCCAGCATACCGTTTGCCCTTTGCATGGTGTGAAAGTGGAACCTGTAACCTTGTGACACTATGTTCAAGACCCATTTGTCCTGGGTGATTAGGTGCCAGTTTTGAGAAAAAAGTGCTAGTTTTCCCCCTAAAGGAGCTGCCAGAAGGTAAGTGCTTGGCGCTGGCAGGGGGAAGTCATTGGGACTGCTTTCTGTATGGCTGTGATTTCTCTTCTCCGCTTTTGGAGGTAGAAGCACCCCATTGTTTAGACCTGTATGAGCCTTGGGGCTGGGATCTGCCTCTAGGGCATCTGTATCTGCCTCTTTGTGGCCTGTCTGACAATGGAAATGACCAATTCTTTGTAGGCCAGTGTCTGCTAAATCTTGGAGGCTGTACCTGTAAGAAATCCTTGACTGTTTGCATAGATTTGGCTTTGTCCTCCATTTTCTTCAACACCTCTTCTGCTTTAACACCAAACAAAGTATCATGCTGTAATGGAGCATCTAATAATTTTGCTTTAACAAGATCAGGCAGATTCTGTTCCTTTAACCAAGCATGCCTCCTAATGACAGAAACCGCAACAGCGGCTCTGCAGGAGGCCTCCAAAGAATCAAAACCACATTGTAAAGTATGCTTTCCAACTTGTTCAGCAGCATGCAATAAATCCTGCATTTCTTTATTTTCTGCACATTCAGAATTTGTCAACATTTTCTGTTTAAGCAGTGACAATGTATTGCTGATATTTAAGCATGTGAAACTGACAATTTAAAGCCCTTATAGCCAAGGTGGCAGAAGTGTAAATCTTTTTTCCCCATCTGTCCTGTGCCCTGGAATCTCTGTCAGAGGGGGTAGGGTTTTTTGCAGTGGAAGCCTTGACCCCCTTGGGACCCTGAGAGACAGTTTCTGGGTCAGCAGCAGGGTTTTTAAAAAGAAATTTGTGGGAGTCTGGGACCCTGTAGTATCTGTCTGGCTTAACAGGAGCTGGAGGAAAGGAGGCTGGAGTCAGACTGGACTCTGAAAATACATCTACAATGTCTAGCACACGTGGAATAGCCAGGGGCCTGTGCTGAGGCAGTAAAAGAAAGTCTCTGAGCCTATTCTTAGATTCTGAATAATCTTGGCTCTCCCAGTGGAAATGCTCCCTCATGGTATGCAGCGTTTCCCCAAAAGAATAATCCTCAGGAGGAGAAGCTGAGCGGATAGATACTTCAGCATCAGAATCCTCATGAGGAGGAAGAGAGTATTCCTGATCAGAAGAGGACTCAGATGAAATGGAAACCTGATCTGAAGATTCATATTCTACCTCTTGCCTAGGCCTCTTGTCAGGAGGGGGATGAGAACCCCTGATCAAAGTAATTAGGTCTTCGGCCATTTTGAGCATCTGTTTTTTAGGCATGGAGGCCTGTGCATGGGGCTGTTGTACTTGTTTCTTTGTCTTTAAAGCTGCTTTAGTCTTTGCCTTTGTAGCTGAAGTAGTTTTAACATATAATTGTGTAGGTCTGAAAACGCTCTCAGAAGCCGATGCCTGCTTAGCGGCTCCATACCCATCTGAGGGAATGGTTGCCGAAGGTCCAATACCTTGAGTTTCTGTAGGCCTGGTTGACTCCACGTGCGAGTCGGTATCAGCCTGCGGCTCTAAAGTAGCGGTCAGGGGATGCAAAAGCGCTTCACTAAGAACCAGCGAACTGGCCTAGAAGAAGCCTCGTTGTCGGTTTTGGTCCTCGGATGCCTGTGCTTCTCTTTTTCCTTGAGTTTTTTGTAAATTCCAGTAGTTGGCTGTTCCGACGGCATTATATAATTAAATCTTCTGCCAAAGTAATGAAATGCAGAATCGTACAGACGCTTAATAGTGTGTTGGATAAATCAAGCACAAAACCGACAACTAGCAACGTCGTGGACAGGGCCTAGGCAAGGAATGCAGTAAGAATGAAAATCCTTAGGAGGTATTTGCTTCCCACAAGAAATACAATTATTAATTTTTTCTGACATCGGTCTGGAGCAAGAAAAAAGTTTCCCCAATGGGGTACTTGGCTTTTAATGAAGACTTCGTATCTGAAATTCCAGCTTGAAAATCTCAGGTGTCGGCCGACCGGCACTTGCGAACTGCTTTTGCTTCGGGCACCGCACGGCAAGAAAGACTGAAGAAAATGGCGTCGGCTGCATCTTTTATACCCCTGGCGCACTGACATCAGGGAGAAGGCGACAGCAACAGACGCCGGACCTAGACTTTGGAATTCAGGCCGACTGCGGGTAGCCTGCCAGCAAGATAACCCAACTGTAATGACTGCAACAGTGAAACACGATGAACATCCTTTTTTCCACATCTGTCTAGTGCCCTTGAATCTCTGTCAGAGGGGGTAGGATTTTTTGCTGTTGAGGCCTTAACTCCCTTTGGACCCTGTGAAATAGTTTCAGGATCAGCAGCAGGGTTTCTAAATAAAAAAAATATGAGCCAGGGACCTTGTAATTTCTATCAGGCTTACTGGGAGCCGGAGGTAAGGAGTCAGGGGTCAAGCTTGACTCCGAAAACACATCATCCACAATGTCTAAAACGGGGAGAATGGATAAAGGCTTGTGCTGAGGGAGAAGAAGGAAATCCCTGAGCCTCTTTTTTGATTCTGAGAAGTCTTGACTCTCCTAGTGAAAATGCTCCCTCAAAGTATGCAAGGTTTCCCCAAATGAATAATCCTCAGGAGGAGATGCAGATGGAATAGACTTCTCAGCATCAGAATCCTCATAGGGAGGTACAGATAATTCCTGATCAGAAGAGGAATCAGAAGAAATAGAAACCTGATCTGAAGATTCATAATCAGCATCTTGCCTAGGCCTCTTATCTGGAGGGGAATGGGTACCCCTGATCAAGGTAATAAGGTCTTCAGGCATTTTGATCATCTGTTTTTTAGGCATAGAGATCTGTGCATGTGGTTCATTCGTCGTTTTTTTAGTTTTAGAAGTTGCTTTTGTCTTTGGTTTTGCAGCTGTCGTCAGTTTGATATACAAATGTTGAGGTCTGAATACACCCTCAGAAGCCGGTACCTGCTCAATGGCTCCGGACCCATCTGAGTGAGATGCATCCGCCGGTCCAATACCTTGAGTATCTTGCGGCATGCCGGACTCCACATGGGTGTCGGTAGAGGCCTGCAACTCGAAGGTAGCGGGTATCAGGGGCTGCGAAAGCGCCTCACTGAGTACCGGCGAACCGGTGACTGGCTTAGGAGAAACTTCGTCGTTGGATTTGGATCTCGACTGCCTTTCTCTGTCCTTTTCTTTGCGTTTTTTATGTACTCCGGTAGTCAGATTACTATCCGAAGACATTTCTGGGTAGTTAAATCTGTTTCCAAAATACTTTGATGCAAAAATATACCGCCGTTTAATAATGCATTGGTTAAATCTAGCACAAAACCGACAGCCAGGCATGTTGTGATCAGGGCCTAGGTAATGAATACAGTATAAATGGAAATCCTTAAGAGGTATTTGCTTCCCACATGTAATACAATTATTAAGTTTTTCTGACATCAGTAAAAAGCAAGAAAAAAAGTTTCCCCAATGGGGTACTTAGCTTTAGTGAAGACTTCGGTTCTGAAACTCAAACTCGAACATTTCAGTAGTCGGCCAACCGGCACTTGCGAAACGCTTCTGCTTCGGGCACCAAGAAAGACTAAAGAAATGGCGTCGGCTGCATGTTTTATACCCCTGATGACCGGACGTCATGGAAGAAGGGACAGCAACCGACGCAGGACCCAAGACTTTGGAATTCAGGCCGACTGAGGGCAATCTGCCAGCAGATTATCCAAATGTAATGACTGCAACAGTGAAACAGGAAGAACATCTAAAGCGCTATATCAATAAATTATTTATGGACTTTGTCGGAAGTCGATGTAATTGATATGGTTGCCTGAATGAGTTGCTTGGATATTACGTTAAAAGGGAAGAGAAGTTTTTTATTCATTTGTTTTGTGTTTCCCTAGTTCCAGTGGTTTGTTTTTGTTGCCCAATATGAGACATGAGGTATACTAGGTTGGCAAGACATTATGAGCAAAGGGAGGAGCTCGAGAGCTTAGGATCTTATGATCTGGTAGAAGCATTCAAATCAGATCAGAGTCTCTGATCTGAAATCAGCTGAGCAGTGAATGAAAAGGACATCACCAGATATAGATTTTAAACTGCCATGCCCTACTAGTGTTCTGGAAAAACAAAGTGATGCCTTCTGATAGCCCAGATGAAGCAATTGGGAAAATGAAATAACTACCTATGAAAATAGCCCAACTGCAGGTGGAATAAAATGGCAAAGAAAGACACTAAGGTTTCTGGAAAAAAAAAATCAATGGGACAAGAAGTTTTAATTGTGCAAAGAGACATCCATTTGTACATGCAGTTCCTGGGACAAGTGCAGAGTAACACAAGTATACCAACTAAAATGCAAGTCATTAAACGTTTATCAAGTGTAGAGACTTGAAAGGATGAGGCCTGTTCACTTACTTACTGATGATAATTTCTGTAAGAAAAACAGCTATTAAAACAGTTATGCATCTCTCTGTCCCACAAGCTCAGCGAGGAATGATGGACAACTTAGGTGCCATCTCTGAAGTCCCTAACTACCTTCTTGCTTCTCTAACTCTTTGTTAAGGGGGAACATCCAATGTCTGGGACAAACCAGAAGGTGCCATAACTCACAGTCAAGGACTTGAGCCTTTTCCTGTCTAAAAGCATTTTGAGGGGGAAAACTCCTTTCTAAGAGTTTTAGGGGTAGAGCACTGGAAAATCCATACAATTTTCAATACTGTGTTTGGGTTCAAGGTAAAGTGCAAAAGCTATGAAAATTTTTCTGAGGAATTTGTCTACCACAACAGCATCTGTCTTCCTCCTTAGGAGCAGAGCACAATCAGTTGTATGACCCTTTCTAAAAATGCAAGGCAAGTCCAAGCAATACCAACTAAATGCTGATAAAGAAAACTTCTGAAATCCAACGCAGACCAAATGCAGACCAAACAACTCTGGACTATAGATGCAATACAACAATGCACACACACTGAACTGTGGCAAAATATATGTAAAACACCAATGGCAGACACCAGTTTTATAAAGGGAATGTGCAGAGGTCCCTTAAAGGGCAGACATTAGTCTAACCTGGAGGGTGAAGGGCGCGGAGCTATGAAAATCAAACTGGAAGTTGGGCCTTCTGTGGCTGTAGTTCCATGCAACAGTGATCTATATACAGAAAGTACAGTTGTGTACACTTACCATAAATGTAGATGTTCGAGTGTATTCACTGTTGCAGTCATTACATTTGGATTATCTGCCTGCAGGTAGCCCTCCGGCCTGAATACCAGAGTCTTGGATTCCTGCGTCGGATGCTGTCTCTTCTTCCATGACGTCAGGTCTTCAGGGGTATAAAACATGCAGCCAACGCCATTACATTGTTTTTTCTTGCCCCAGATGTCAGGTGCCACCATAATGGGAAGTAATTATATGTTATGTTACACCTTCAACAAAAGGCAAATACACCAGAAAGCTCAAATACACCAAACAAGAAGGAAAGGTAGAGCCCAGAGAAGTCAAGGGGCTGGTGGGAGGGTAACCAGGACTGCAACAGTGAATACACTCAAACATCTAGATTTACGGTAAGTGTACACAATTGTACTATGTTCTTTGTGTTTCACTGTTGCAGTCATTACATTTGGGTAGATTCCCAAACCTAGGAAGGGAGGAGGAGGATAGAAAGCATTAGGACCAGCTATTAAGCCCTGCAAAACTGCAGTGGCAAAACCAGCTCTGGATTTAGAACAAAGAGGCATGTGGTAATGCTTGGTGAAGGTATGAACAGAGCTCCAGGTAGCAGCTTCTAGAATGTCTCTGGTAGGGACCCCTCTGAGAAAGGCTGTAGAGGCAGATGCAGCCCTGGTGGAATGTGATCTTATCCCCTGTGGGGTAGGTTTTCCATGGTGCTTATAGCAGAAATTAATACAATGGGCTATACATTTAGAAATGGTTTGCTTTGAAATGGCCTTCCCCTCTGCCCCTGCAGCAAAGCCAACTAGCAGCTGTTCAGATTTTCTGAGAGGCTTAGTCCTGTCCAAATAAAATCTAAGTTGTCTGTGCACGTCCAAAGAGTGCAGAATTCATTCTCCTTTGTTTTGTGGATTAGGGAAAAGGTAGGCAACTGAATGGACTGATTTAGGGCCACACTAGACACCACCTTGGGCATAAAGGAAGGATTGGTCCTGAGGGAAACCCTGTCTGCATTGAAGATACTGAAGGACTGCACTGCCATGAGGGCCTGTAATTCAGACACTCTTATTGCTGAAGTGATGGATAGAAGGAAGGCTGTTTTCCAAGAAAGGAATTTCAACTCTGCAGTTGCAGCTAGTTCAAATGGAGGGAGACTGAGCTTTGCCAATACAAAGTTAAGGTCCCAGGCTGGAGTAGGGGCTCACCTGGGGGGGGGTCTTAAATTGTTTGCCCCTCTGAGTAACTGCTTTAATGGGGAGAGAGAAGAGGGGTGGGGTTCAGTATTATAATGTGCTGAAATTGCAGATGAATTAACTTTAATTGATGAGAAGGATAGGCCCTTGTGGAACATTTCTGTTAAGTACTGAAGAACATGACGTAAACTGGCCACCATAGTGCCCATACCCTAGGTCTGGCTCCAGGAACAGTATCTTTTCCACTTTTTAGCATAGGATTTTCTAGTACTACGTATCCTTGCTTCCAGAATGACCTCTAGCACCTGCTTGGGATGCTATTGCAGAGCTCAAGGAATTAGCCAGGCTGCAAGGTTCAGGGTTTGAAGCTGAGGGTGCAGAATCTGGCCTGCCTGCTGGGACAGCAGGGAAGGTGTCTGAGGTAGGTGCCATGGATCCACAGCAGTATCATGCTGCGCAAGAGGGGGTACCAGTGCTGGCGAGGTCAGCCAGATGCAATAAGAATTGTCCTTGGTTTGTCCTGTATGATCTTTGGCAGAACCTTCGAGAGGAGAGGCAGAGGTGGAAAGGCATAAACAGAGAGGCTTTCCCAGGTAAAGGACAGGGCATCCACTTTCCAAGCTTGACTGTGGGGAGTCCTTGTGCAGAATTTGTCCAATTGGAGTTCTGCGGGGAGGCAAACAAGTCTATCTCTGGAGTCCCCCATTTGTTCCTCAAGAGGCTGAATATTTGTGGTTCCAGTTTCCATTCGTTCGAGTCCATGAGATTTCTGCTTAGGTCGTCTGCCAGTGAATTTAACTTGCCTGCCTGGAATTGAGCTTGTAGGTGGCACTTGGTAGCTCAAGGCTGTGTTCCACAGAGCCATGGCTAGTCTGCAGAGGGGGTACAAGTGGGTTCCCCCCTGCTTGTTTATGTACACAAAACTGTGGTGCTGTCTGTCTTTACCAATAATTGCCCTGGAAGGATGTGGTCCTTGAAGGCTGTCAGGGAATTCTGCACAGCTAACATTTCTTTTTGGTTGATATGCAGGTGCATCTGACTCTGGTTCCATTTGCCCTGAATGCACTGCCCTGCCAAGTGAGCCCCCCATGCATAGTCCGATGCATCTGTAGTCAGGGTTTGGGCGGCAGGGGGTAGATTGAAAGGGAGCCCCTTGTGGACATGGCAGGCCTCTGCCCACCAAAGGAAAGTACAGTTTTGTACCTACCATAAATGTAGATGTTTGAGTGTTCACACTGCTGCAGTCATTACACTTGGGTTATCCTGCCGTCAGGTGGTCCCGCAGTCGGCCGGAGTTCCAAAGTCTTGGTCAGACGTCAGTTGCTGTCGCCTCTTCCCTGACGTCAGTGCGCCAGGGGTATACAAGATGCATCCGACGCAGTTTTCTTCAGTTTTTCTTGCCCCAGATGTCAGGTGCCCCCAGTAGGTAGGCAATACATATTGCTAATAAGAAATGTACATAAAAAATAAAAACAAAACCTTCGGTTACAAGCAAATACACCACAAAGGTAGTATAGGATAGAAAGGTATAGATAAGTCCAGCTAGTTCAGAGGGCATGGAGGGAGGGCAACCTGGACTGCAACAGTATGAACACTCGAACATCTACATTTATGGTAGGTACAAAACTGTACTATGTTCATTGTGTTACACTGCTGCAGTCATTACACTTGGGTAGAATCCCAAAGCTAAGGTTGGGTGGTTGGCCTACAAAGAGTTAGGATTGGCTATGAGGCCCTGCAGAACTGCAGTGGCAAATCCTGCTCTGGATTTAGAGTAAAGAGGCAGGTGGTAATGCATGGTGAAGGTGTGCACTGAACTCCAAGTTGCAGCCTCCAAAATTTCCTTGGTAAGTACTCCTCTGAGAAAGGCTGTTGAAGTGGCTGTTGCCCTGGTGGAATGTGGCCTAATGTTATTTGGGACTGATTTTCCATGCTGTGTGTAAAAGTAATGAATACAGTGTCCTATCCATTTGGATATAGTCTGTTTTGAGATAGCCTTGTCCTGTGATCCTGCAGCATATGCTACAAACAGTTGCTTAGTTTTCCTGAAAACTTTTGTTTTGTCCAAGTAGAAGCGTAGCTGCCTGTGTATGTCCAAAGAATGTAGAAGTTTCTCCCCTTTATTCTGGGGGTTTGGATAAAAAGTTGGCAAATGGATGGATTGGTTAAGAGCCACACTAGATACCACCTTTGGCATAAAGGTAGGGTTTGTCCTTAAAGAAACCCTGTCCTGATGAAAAATTATGAAAGGTTCCACTGCCATTAATGCCTGTAGCTCTGAGACTCTTCATGCTGAAGTTACTGCCAGGAGCAGAGCTGTTTTCCATGATAAAAATTTTAGATCGGTTGTGTTGGCTGGCTCAAAAGGTGGCAGGGTCAGTTTTTCCAAAATGAAATTGAGGTCCCAAGTTGGTGTTGGTGCCCTCCGGGGCGGTCTTATGTTTTTAGCCCCTCTGAGGTACTGCTTTAGGAAGGGATGAGAGAATAAAGGAGGATCCGTGTTGAAATGGCAGAGGAGTGGATCTTAATTGATGAGAAGGATAGGCCTCTGTCCAGCATCTCAGTTAAGTATTGTAAAATTTGAGGAATGTTTGGAACAAGAGGGTCAAGGCTTTGAGACTGATTCCAGGCGCAGAATCTCTTCCATTTTTCTGATTAACCTTTCCTGGTGCTAGGCCTCCTGGCCTCCAAAATGACATCCATAACAGCTTTAGAGAGAGGTGTTGCCCGTTTGACTAATGAATCTGTCATGCAGCCAGGTTTAGGGTTTTGAGCTGACCGTGCAGGATCTGAGTGTTTTGTTGAGTCAGAAGGTGTGGTATTCGAGGCAAAATCCATGGTGAGCCTTGAGCTAAGTTCCTTACGATAGGGTACCAGTGCTGGCATGGCCAGTCTGCAGCAATCAGGATCATCTGTGGTCTTTCTTGTCTGGCTTTTAGGTGTACCTTTGAAAGGAGAGGCAGTGGCAGGAAGGCATAAACTTTTAGGTTTTTCCAGATGAACAAAAGAGCATCCACTTTCCATGCTTGTTTGTGATAAGTCCTTGTGCAGAATTTTTGTAGTTGGCAATTCAGTGGGGAGGCAAAAAGATCTATGTCTGGGCATCCCCATTTTTGCGTTATCATGCTGAAGATTTGTGGATTCAATTTTCATTCATGAGGATCCATGATATTTCTGCTTAGATCGTCTGCCAGAGTATTTTTCTTTCCTGGCAGGAATTGTGCTTGCAGGTGAACTTGATACGTTAGAGCTATGTTCCACAAAGTCATGGCTTGCCTGCATAGGGATAAGAATGAGTGCCCCCTTGCTTGTTTATGTACCACTTTACTGTGGTGTTGTCTGTCTTTAATAATAATTGTCCTGGATGCAGAAGGTCCTTGAAAGCTGTTAGGGCATTTTGTACAGCCAACATCTCTTTTTGATTGATGTGAAGATGCATCTGGTCTGTGGTCCACTTGCCCTAAATGCATTTTCCTGCCATGTGTGCTCCCCAGGCGTAATACGAAGCATCTGTTGCTAGAGTCTGCCTGGCTGTGGGTAGGGTGAAAGGCTGACCCTTGTTTAGGTGACATGCCTGTGCCCACCATCGAAACTCCTGTTGTAGGCAGGGAATCATTGGTATTACTGATTCTAAACTGTGAGAGTGTCGAGTCCAAACACTTTTCAGGTACCATTGTAATTTCCTCATATGCAGTCTGGCATATGGTATTAGTAGTATGCAGGATGCCATGAATCCCAGGGCCTGCAAAATTTTTCTTGCAGGGAGATGGGACTTTTTTGCCAGTAATTGAAAATAGTGAGTTAGTTGAACTTGCTTGTCTGGCGTGAGGTAAGCCATCTGGGCCGTTGTATTTAAGCTGGCACCCAGGAATATAATCTGTTGTGAGGGCACTAGTTTTGACTTCTTTTCATTTACTGTATATCCTAGAGAAATTAGCAACCTTTTTACAAATGCCAGATGCTGTAGAAGAATGTCCTTTGTCTCTGCTTGAATAAGGCAGTCGTCCAGAAATGGATATATTTGAATTCCTTTTTGTCTGCAAAATGCAATTACTGGTGCCAGACACTTTGTGAAGACCCTGGGCGCAGTAGATAAGCCAAAGGGCAGTGCAGAGAATTGGTAGTGCATTGTACCAGCTTTGAATCTGAGGTATCTTCTGCAATTTTGTCTGATAGGGACATGCAGGTATGCCTCTTTGAGGTCCAGAGTAACAAGCCAAGCCTTCTTGCCCAACATGCTGTAATGTCAACATTTTAATTTCGGAATATCCAGGTAAGTATTTAGAATTGAAAGGTCTAGTATGGGCCTCCAGGCCTTGTCCTTTCTGGGGACCAGGAAGAGTCTTGAGTAAATTTTTTGTTCCTGTTGTGGTACTTTCTGAATAGCTCTCATGTCCATGAGGGCTGACATTTGTTTTTGTGCCTCTGCCCATTGATTTTGTGGCAGGTCTGGCATTCCTTTTAGCCTTGGTAAAGTGTGAAAGTGGAACCTGTAACCTTGAGACACAATATTCAGAACCCATTTGTCTTGGGTGATTGTTTGCCAGTTTTGAGAAAAAAGTGCTAGTTTCCCCCCTAAGGGGGCTTCCAAAAGGGAAGTACTTGGCGTACGAAGGGGAAAGTTATTGTGACCGTTTCCTGTAAGGTTGAAACTTGTCCTCACCTCCTTTTGGGGTTGAGGTGCCCCACTGTCGTTGTTTGTCTGAGCCTTGGGGTTGAGATCTGCCTCTTGGGCGTCTGCATCTGCCTCTCTGTGGCCTGTCTGACACTGGAAAGGACCAATTCTTTGTTGGCCAATTTCTGCTAAATCGAGGTGGCTGTACCTGTAAGAAATCCTTGACTGTTTACATAGATTTAGCTTTATCCTCCATTTTCTTTAACACCTCTTCTGCCTTAACACCAAACAAGGTATCATGTTGTAAAGGAGCATCCAATAATTTTGCCTTAACATGATCAGGTAAACTCTGTTCTTTTAACCAAGCATGTCTTCGAATCACAGAACCTGTAACTGCGGCTCTACAAGACGCCTCTAAAGAATCAAAACCACACTGCAGAGTATGTTTTCCCATCTGTTCAACTGCATGCAATAAATCCTGCATTTCTTTACAATCAGGAGCTTCTGAGCTTGCTAGCATTTTCTGTTTTAACTGAGCCATTAAATATTGTTGGTACTTAAGCATGTGAAACTGGCAATTTAAAGCTCGTACTGCTAAAGTTGCAGAAGTGTATACTTTCTTGCCCCATCTATCCAAAGCTCTGGAATCTCTATCAGAGGGTACTGGATTTTTTGCAATGGAAGCATTAACCCCTTTTGGACCCTGGGAAATAGTTTCTGGATCAGCAGAAGGGTTTTTATAAAGAAACTTGTGAGAGTCAGGGACTCTATAATACCTATCTGGCTTAGCTGGTGCAGGGGGCAAAGAATCAGGAGATAAGCTGGATTCAGAGAACACATCATCCACAATATCTAGCACAGGCGGAATAGCCAGGGGCCTGTGCTGAGGCAATAAAAGGAAATCCCTGAGCCTTTTCTTGGAGTCTGAGTAATCCTGACTTTCCCAATGGAAATGCTCCCTCATGGTATGTAAAGTTTCCCCAAAAGAAGAATCCTCAGGAGGAGAGGCTGAAGGGATAGAGTCTTCTGCATCAGAGTCCTCATAGGGGGGTAGAGAGTATCCCTGGTCTGAAGAGGAATCAGAAGAAATGGAAACCTGATCAGCGGAATCATAGTCTGTATCCTGCCTAAGCCTTTTCTCAGGAGGGGGATGGGAACCCCTGATTAGAGTAATGAGGTCTTCGGCCATTTTAAGCATCTGTTTCTTAGGCATGGAGGACTGTCCAGGAGAATGCTGTACTTGTTTCTTTGTCTTTAAATGGTACTTTTGTCTTGGCTGTAGTTTTAATGGTAAGGTGTGAAGGTCTGTAAACACCCTCAGAAGCAGATGCCTGCTCAGTGGCTCCAGACCCATCTGAGGGATTAGTTTCCATAGGCCCAATACCTTGAGTTTCCAGAAGCCTAATTGTCTCCACGTGGGAGTCGGAGGCGGCCTGTGGCTCTGAGGTAGCGGGTGTCAGGGGCTGCGAAAGCTCCTCACTGAGAACCGGCGACTGGCCTGGAAGAGGTTTAGTCGCAGGTTTTGGACCTCAGATGCCTGTCTATCCTTGTCTTTGCGTTTTTTCGGTATTGCAGTAGTCTGTTGATCCGACGGCATAGTATAACTGAACCTTCGGCCAAAGTAGTGCAAAGCAAAATCAAAACGTCTTTTTATAGTGTATTTGTTAAATCTAGCACAAAACCGACAACTAGTGACGTCGTGATCAGGGCCTAGGCATGGAATACAGTAATAGTGGAAGTCCTTATGAGGTATTTGCTTACCACAAGAAATACAATTATCGGTCTGAGGCAAGAAAAAAAGTTTCCCCAACGGGGTACTTAGCTTTACTGAAGACTTTGGATCTGAAATTCGACTTCGAAAATCTCAGGAGTCGGCCGACCGGCACTGGCGAACTGCTTCTGCTTTGGGCACCGCACAGCAAGAAAGACTGAAGAAAATGGCGTCGGATGCATTTTATATACCCCTGGCGCACTGACGTCAGGGAAGAGGCGACAGCAACCGACGCCGGACCAAGACTTTGGAACTCCGGCCGACTGCGGGACCGCCTGACGGCAGGATAACCCAAGTGTAATGACTGCAGCAGTGTAACACGATGAACATCTCTGTCTTTATACAAGCAATGATAGGAATCATTGATTCCAGATCCTGAGAATGTTGACACCATAGACTTTTTAGATACCACTGTAGTTTCCTAATATGCAGTCTTGCATATGGAATTAGTAGAATGCAAGAGGCCATGAACCCCAGGGCTTGCAAAATTTTCCTTGCAGATAGCTGGGTCTTTGTGGCCAGTAGTTTGAAGTAGGCTGTCAAATAAACTTGTTTCTCTGGTGTGACGTAAGCCATCTGGGAAGTTGTGTTCAAGTTTGATCCCAGGAATAAAATCTGCTGGCAGGGTACTAGATGAGATTTCTTTTCATTTATGGTGTACCCCAGTGAGGTTAGAAGTTTCTTTACAAATGCCAATTGTTTTAATAGCATGTCCTGGCTTTCTGCCTGAATCAGACAATCATCCAGGTATGGGGTATATCTGAATATTTCTCTGCCTGCAAAATGCAATGGCTGGAGCTAGACACTTTGTGAATACCCTGTGCGCAGTAGATAAGCCAAAGGGAAGTGCAGAGAACTGACAGTGCATGGAGCCTGCTCTGAAGCATAGGTATTTCCTGCAAGATTCCCTTATTGGAATGTGCAGCTAAGCTTCCTTTAAGTCTAAGGTTGCTAACCAGGCATCTTTGCCTAGCATAGGAAGCAGCTGTTGAAGTGTTAGCATTTTGAATTTTGGGATTACCAAAAAGGTGTTTAGAATAGAGAGGTCCATGATAGGATGCTACGAGCTGTCTTTTCTGGATACCAGGATAAATCTTGAGTAGAAACCCTGTCCCCTTTCTTCTGCTGGGACAAGTTGAACAGCCCTGCTTCTTAGAAGAGAGAGAACCTGCTGTTGAGCCTCTGCCCACTGATTTGGGGGTAGGTCTGGCCAACCGTTTGGGGTTGGTAAGGTGAGGAAGTGGAATCTGTATCCTTGGAAAACTATATTTAAAACCCATTTGTCCTGGGTAATGAGTTCCCAGTTTTTTACTTGCAGGGCGAGCTTTCCTCCTAAGGGAGCAGGCAGTTGAGCAGGGCTTGGAAGGGTTAGGGTTAAGTCATTGTGACATTTTTCCATAGGGGGTGGGTGTCTTACTACTCCCAGCTTTGGAAGTGGGAGCCCCCACTGCTTAGGCCTGTGTGTAGCCTGAGACTGTAACCTAGGTGTTCTGCTGTTCCTGGGTTTGGACTGAGAAGGCCTGGAAAAGAATGGAAAGGGCCAATTCTTAGCAGGCCGATGCCTACTAAATCTGGGAGGCTGTACTTGCAGGAAATCTTTAACAGTTTGCATAGATTTAGTTTTTTCCTCCGTCTTTTTAAGGACTTCTTCTGCTTTGTTGCCAAACAGGCGGTCTTGGTTTAAGGGAGCATCAAGTAATTTAACTTTAACACGATCTGGCAAGTTTTGCTCCTTAAGCCAAGCATGCCTTCTAAGTACAGACCCAGTGACAGCAGCCCTGCAAGATGCTTCTGAAGAGTCAAAACCACATTGCAAAGTATGTTCATCAACTTGTTCAGCAGAATGCATTAAATCCTGTAATTATTTATGTTCAGCACAGTCAAGAATCAACACCATTTTCTGTTTACGTAGTCCCATAATATGCTGCTGATACATTAACATATGAAACTGGCAATTTAAGGCCCTAATGGCCAAAGTAGCAGAAGTGTATACCTTCTTACCCCATCTGTCCAAGGCCTTGGAATCTCTATCAGAGGGGGGGGGGGGGCTTTTGGCAGCAGTAGCCTTAATGACCTTTGGTCCTTGGGAAATGGTTTCTGGATCTGCAGTAGGATTCTTGAAGAGGAACTTGTGAGAGTCAGGTACTCTGTAATACCGGTTAGGTTTTCTGGGAGCTGGAGGTAAAGTGTCTGGGGCGAGGCTAGATTCCAAGAAGGCATAATCTACAATGTCCAGAAAAGGAGGGATAGCTAAAGGCCTGCGTTGGGGGAGGAGTAAGAATTTCCTAAGCCTCTTTTTGGAGTCAGAGTATTTCTGGCTTTACCAGCGGAAATGCTCCCTAAGAGTATGCAAGGTTTCACCAAAAGAAAAATCTTATGGAGGGGAAGCACAGGGAATGGAATCCTCTGCATCAGAATCCTCATAGGCAGATAAGGGCAAATCCTGTTAATCAGAAGAAACAGAAATTTCAGAATCCCCTAATTAAAGTAATAAGGTCCTCTGCCATTCTAAGCATTTGATTTTTAGGCATATGGGCATGACCATGCAGTTTGTACATCGGTTTTCTAGACGTGGGTCGAGTTTTAGGTCTTGATGAAGAAGATGGCATCGGTTTAAAATGCAAATCTGTAGGCCTGAATACACACTCAAAAGCCAGTGCCTACACAGAGGATCCGTACCCATCCAAGGTAGAGACATCCGCAGGTTCAAAAGTCAAGAAGGATTGCGTGGCATACCAGACTCCGAATGGGTCTCAGTAGAGGCCTGCGAATCTGAAGTAGCGGGTATCAGGGGCTGCGAAAGCACCTCACTGAGTACCGGCGAACTGGCGACTAGCTTAACGGAAGCGTCATCGGCAGTTTTGGACCTATGCAGTCTGTCTCTGTTTTTATCCTTATGTTTTTTCGGAAAATCGGTAGTCAGATGGCAGTTTTGGACCTATGCAGTCTGTCTCTGTTTTTATCCTTACGTTTTTTCGGAATATCGGTAGTCAGATGGCTTACCGAAGCCATTTCTGGATAGTTAAACAGAGTACCAAAATAATTAGCTGCGAAAATATACAGACGATGAATAGTTCAGGGGCTGAATAAGGCACAAAACCGACAGCGAGGGACATTGTGGTCTGGGCCTAAGCAAGGAATGCAGTACGAATGAAAATCTTTATGAGGTATTTGCTTTCCATAGGTAAGACAATTGTTAACTTTTACTGACATCGGTTAAGAGCAAGAAAAAAGATGCCCAACGGGGTACTTAGCTTTTTTCGAAGACTTCGATTCTGAAACTCGAAAATGAAAATTTCAGGAGTTGGCCAACCAGCACTTGCGAACTGCTTCTGCTTCAGGTACCGCGAGGCAAGAAAGACTGATGTAATGGCGTTGGCTGCATGTTTTATACCCCTGATGACCTGACGTCATGGAGGAGGAGACAGCATCCGATGCAGGAATCCAAGACCCTGGTATTCAAGACTGCAGGCAGATAACCCAAATGTACTGACTGCAACAGTGAAACACGAAGAACATCAAAGACATTTTATGTGAGGAGGTCTTAAACAGCCACCTTTCTCAACCTAGAATACATAAAATAGGATTAAATAAACTATTTGAACGTTGCAGATTCAACAAAACTTCTTTAAAGAAAAAATATTTTATGTAAGTAATGTATGCATGGAACCAAACATTGTTAAATAGCAAGATGCAATAAACAGAGAAACAGAGATTTTTTTAGGAATGTTGAATAACATGGTATTTTAAGGGGATCTATATCACATCGTCGAACTTGTATAAGTTTGAACAATGTAATATCGAACCCAAAAGTCCGAAACGCAAAAATAGTGAAGCCACGGCACATCGATTTTTTTTCCCAGGGAAAAAAAAAAAAAAAAAAACAGTGGGCCATTTTCGGGGCTTTGCTATTTCCTCCACTGTGGTGTAATCTCGGAGTTCGTATATTTAAGTAGAGGGTGTGTGTGTGGGGAAAAAAATTGTTGTTCTGTGTGTTCGTTACTGTGCGGTTTCGGACTTTTGGGTTCAATATTACATCATTCGAACTTATACAAGTTCGACGATGTGATACAGACCCTATTTTAAGTTAGCTTGGATCTTTTCTTTTACTTTATTTTAAGGAAATGAGTGGGGGTTGTTTTTTTATTACAGCTGGACTGATTTGTATTTGCAGTGAAAACATTACCACTCCCACTTCAACTGCTATTTAAGTAATCGTTTTTAAATGTATTAACCATCAAGTCTTATGGATCACTCATCTGTGCTTACTAATAAAGAAACTGTGGATTCAACATATCCTGGATTGATTTTTTTTTAACTTGATTTTCTAAGTTTAAGAGATGTATTCGAGCAGACAGCTTTGTTTATTTACTTATTTTTATAACAGTTAATACCAGTAATAGGTTCACACTGTTTTAAATCTGGGGAGTATTGTTTATAGATATTCCACTGAAAAAACCTGATGAAAAGTTTCTGACAGAGTTTTTTTTTTTTTTTGGGCTAAGGATGTGACACTTGGCTTACTGAAACTTTGAGGGACTCCGCAGATTTTGTCTTGTTGATATGTGCATGAAGCTACATACACCCATACAACTTCTTATGCCTTTTATTCTTTGACAAACTCAGTTTAGCAGCTCTTCAACTATAATAGCACTAGAAGGAATTCAAGTACTACAAGACGTTGTAAGGCTCTGTAATGCACAAAGATGGAGTCTTGAGTGTGGCCAAGGTGACTGTGGGTTCACTTAGCAGCTTTGGCACTGAAGCCAGGCAAGAAAGGGGATTAGTCAAAGGGCATGGCCTGTACACCTCTCATGGGGGGTGGGGGGTGGAGAGAGCTGTACACACTCAAGTGTACACTGGACTGGTGGGATTTCCCTGAGGCAAACCAAGGAAACCACTGCTCATGCTCTAGGGGGATATACAGAGCTGCTTTGAGGGAATGCCCCTTGCAAAAGTGAGGGACATCTTGGCCTAATGCTCATCCCTTCTCGCTGCTTCATCAAGTGCATGCATACAAAAGGGCTACAAAAACAGAAAATTTCAAACCATCCTTGATGGCTATCAGAATGATGGTCACTCCAGGCTACACCTCACCCAGTGATGAGGAATGAATACTGACCGACAGGGATTAAGGACTGAATGGCAGCAGGAACAAAAATGAGAAAAAAAAGTACTGCAAGAAGCATAGTAACAATACATATTCAATAATGTACACTTAATACAACATGCTGACAAAACAAAAGCACAATAACACTTGCCTGTAAGAAGTTAAAATAATTAACAACTACATGAAAAGCTGAGGTTTGTATATGACTTAATGTTGCACCCTAGTTTCCTAATCATTATTTGAACTAAATAGACTTCTGTTTGAAAACACGCTGACTTAACATAGTCCAAACAGTAAGATCTTCCACTACCACTATTTATCCAAATCAGATGCCCAAGATGTCAATGTCTAGTAATTTAACAAACTATGTGCTTATATACACACTAGTAGAAAAGACACAAAAAACATTGATAATCTGTTTTCTACTAAACTTTGTGTCTGACATACTCTTTACCTTAAATGCAAATTACTTTTAACTCTTAAGATCAATAGTGTACAGTGATAGTTACCTCAATTACTGATGATTAACTTTATTACTCCATTAAAAAGGATCTCTTCTCTGAACTGGTGAATCTGTGCTTTGATGTGATCCTCACAGACTTGCCTCAGTTGCTTGTACAGGTTCGCTGAGATCTTGTAAGAGCAAAGATTTTCTACTGCCTAAATAATTAAAAACAATGCGAATTACGAAAAAAAGTATTACAAACTTGCATACAAAAGCTGTTTATTATAAGTGAACAACTTCTATGCTGTATGGTTTCTGCACTATGTACAATATGAATAACACTAAATTACAAAAGAAGAAAACGTGTTTATACTAGTGAAAAGAAATTAAAAAAGGAAAATAAATGCCTCAAGAGATTGGCAAAGTTAGAATGGACTCTACCTTTCAAAAAGGTGATGTGTAACAATGAAATTGCATTTTTGAGAGGATACTACTTGGTGATTATGCATATATATTTGTTTCAGACAAAAGATAGCAGATCCATAGAAAGTACAGTTGTGTACACTTATCATAAATGTAGATGTTCAAGTGTATTCACTGTTGCAGTCCTAACCAATGGCTTATCCGGCTCCTGGTAGCCATCGAAAGGCCAGAATACCAAAGGTAAGTAAATACAACATTGGCTGTTGTCGGTTGTAAAGGACGTCAGGATGTCCGATACAAAAGGAGGCAGCCAACATCACTTTCTCAGTCTTTCTTGCCATAACAGTCAGGAGCCCCAAGAAAAGAAGGCTTAAACCAAAAACAAAGTAACTTGGTAATGTAAACCAGATTCAGCCTGCACCTTAGGAAAGGAGAGCAGGAGAGGACCAAAACAGGGAGAAGGAGGGAGGGAAACCAGGACTCCAACAGTGAATACACTCTAAAATCTACATTTATGGTAAGTGTACACAACTGTACTATGTTCATCGTGTTTCACTGTTACAGTCCTAACCAATGGGTTGATTACTAAAGCCCAGAGAAAAGGGAGGAGGGTACCAAGAGAATCAAGGATTGGAGAGAATGCTCTGATGAACAGCAGTGGCAAACCCTGCCTTGACCCTAGAAAACAAAGGCAAATTATAACGCTTTCTGAAAGTGTGAACAGAAGACCATGTGGCAGCCCTAAAATTTCTTTAGTAGGGACACCCCCCTTAAAAAGGCTGCAGAAGTGGAAGCTGCTTTTGTGGAGTGGGTCCTAACCCCTTGAGGAGGAACCTTGCCATGAAAGGAATAACGGACAGTAATACAACATGCAATCCATTTAGAAATGGTTTGCTTAGAGATAGCTTAGCCCTGAGCTCCAGGGACAAAACTGACCAATAGCTGTGCTGATTTCCAAAGGTCTTTAGTCCTGTCCAAGTAAAAAGTACAGTTGTGTACACTTACCATAAATGTAGATGTTCGAGTGTATTCACTGTTGCAGTCATCACATTAGAGTTATCTGCTTGCAGTAGCCCTGAGTCGGCCTGATTAACAAAGTCTTGGGTCCTGCGTCAGTTGTTGTCGCTTCTTCCGTGAGTCAGGTAGTCAGGGGTATAAAACATGCAGCCGACACCATTACATCAGTTTTTCTTGCCCCAGATGTCAGGTGCCCCCTTAATGGGAAGCAATAAAATAAATGTACACACACACACACACACACACACACACACACACACACACACACACACACACACACACACACACACACACACACACAAGGTTATACCTCCAACAAAAAAGCAAATACACCAAAAAGCTTTTAAACATAGTAAAGGAGAGTAAAGGTATAGCCAAAAGAAGTCAGGGGGCTGGAGGGAGGGTAACCAGGACTGCAACAGCGAATACATTCAAACACCTACATTTATGGTAAGTGTACACAACTGTACTATGTTCTTCGTGTTTCCCTGTTGCAGTCATCACATTTGGGTAGATTCCCAAAGTTAAGGATGGGAGGAGGAATTTAGATAGCATTAGGACCAGCTATAAGGCCCTGCAAGACTGCAGTGGCGAAGCCAGCTCTGGATTTAGAGAAAATTGTAAATGGTAATGCTTGGTGACAGTGTGTACAGAACTCCAGGTAGCAACTTCTAAAACGTCCCTGGTAGGGACACCTCTGAGAAAGGCTGTAGAGGTAGATGCAGCCCTGGTTGAATGGGGTCTGGATCCCCTATGGGATAGGTTTTCCTTGGTGCTTATATAGCAGAAATGAATGCAATTGCCTATCCATTTAGAAATGGCTTGCTTTGAACTAGCCTTCCCCTCTGCCCCTGCAACAAATGCCACCAGCAGTTATTCAGATTTTCTTTGAGGTTTAGTCCTGTCCAAGTAAAACCTAAGTTGTCTGTGCACATCTAAGCAGTGCAGTATCCGTTCCCCTTTGTTCTGTGGATTAGGAAAGAAGGTTGGCAAATGAATGGACTGATTAAGAGCCACACAGGAAACCACCTTGGGCATGAAGGAGGGATTGGTTCTGAGGGACACCCTGTCCGCATGAAAGATGATGAAAGGCTCCACTGCCACAAGGGCCTGTAATTCAGATACCCTTCTTGCTGAAGTGATTGCTAAAAGGAAGGCTATTTTCCAAGAAAGGAATTTTAAATCTGCACTAGCAGCTGGCTCGAAAGGAGGAAGAGTGAGTTTCTCCAATACAAAGTTAAGGTCCCAGGCTGGAGTTGGGGCTCTCCTGAGTGGTCTTACATTTTTGGCCCCTCTGATGAACTGCTTGAGCAGTGGATGAGAGAAGAGGGGAGGTTCACTGTTATAATGAGCTGAAATGGCTGAGGGGTGAATTTTGATGGAGGAAAAGGAAAGGCCCTCGTAAAGCATCTTAATTAAGTACTGAAGAATCTGAGGCAAGTTGGGCGCTGCTGTGCTCATCCCTTGAGATTGATCCCAGGCATAGAATCTTTTCCATTTTTCAGCATAAGAGTTTCTAGTACTAGGCCTCCTTGCCTCTAAAATGATATCCATCACTTGTTTACTGAGGGATGGTAAAGGAGAGGTTAGGTAATTAGCCAGGCTGCTAAGTTCAGGGTTTGAAGCTGAGGGTGCAGTATCTGGTTCTCCTGCTGAGACAACAGGGTAGGGGTCTGAGGCAGGTGCCAAACAGTGACACACTGCGCAAGAGGGGGTACCAGTGTTGGCGTGGCCAGTCTGGTGCAATCAATATCGTCCTTGGTTTGTCCTGTTTGATCTTTATTAGTACTTTGGAGAGGAGAGGTAGAGGAGAAAAGGCATAAATTGATAGTTTTTTTACAGCTGAAGGACAGAGCATCCACTTTCCAAGCTTGTTTGTGGGGAGCCCTTGTGCAAAATTTGTCCAACTGGTAGTTAAGGGGGAGGCAAACAGGTCTATATCTGGACTACCCCATTGGTTTGTCAACATGTTGAAAGTCTTTGGTTCCAGTTTCCACTTGTATGGGTCCATGAGGTTTCTGCTTAGTCCGTCTGCCAGTGTATGTAGTTTTCCTGGCAGAAATTGAGCCTTTAGATGCACTTGGTAGCTCAAAGCTGTGTTCCCCAGTGCCATGGCTAGTCTGCAGAGTGGGTAAGAATGGATACCCCCCTACTTGTTTATGTACCACATAACAGTGGTGCTGTTCATCTTTACCATTTACTGTCCTGGAAGAATGTGGTCCTTGAAGGCTGTCAGAGCATTCTATACAGCTAACATTTCTTTTTGATTAATATGCAGGTGAATCTGACTCGCGTTCCATTTGCCCTGAATGCACTTCCCTGCCAGGTGAGCCCGCCATGCATAGTCTGATGCGTCTGTTGTTAGGGTTTGGACGGCAGGGGGTAGAGTGAATGGTAGTCCCTTGTTTTGGTGGCAGGCCTCTGCCCACCAAAGGAACTATAACCGTGGGCAAGGTATGATAGGAATCATTGCTTCTTGATCCTGAGAATGTTGACACCATAGGCTTTTTAGATACCACTGTAGTTTCTTCATATGCAGTGTTGCATATGGAATTAGAAGAATGCAGGAGGCCATGACCCCAAGGCTTGCAGTATTTGCCTTGCAGAGAGCAGGGTTTTTGTGGCCACTAGTTAGAAGTAGGTTATCAGATGAATTTGTTCCTGTGGCGTGAGGAAAGCCATCTGGGAAGTTGTAATCAAGCTTGCTCCCAGGAACATAATTTGTTGCCAGGGTACCAGGTGTGATTTCTTTTCGTTTATGGTGTACCCCAGACAAGTTAGCACCCTTTGTACAAAAGACAGATTATTCAAAAGTATGTCCTGGCTTTCTGCCTGAATTAGACAATCGTCCAGGTATGGGTATATCTGAATATTTCTTTGCCTGCAAAATGCAATGACTGCAGCTAGGCACTTTGTGAATACCCTGGGCGCAGTAGATAAACCAAAGGGCAGTGGAGAGAACTGATTGTGCATGTAGCCAGCTTTGAAGAGTAGGTATCTTCTGCAAGATTCCCTGATTGGGATGTGCAGGTATGCTTCCTTTAAATTGAGTGTTGCCAACCAGGTATCTTTGCCTAGCATACGAAGCAACTGGTGAAGAGTTAGCATCTTGAATTTTGGAATCACCAAAAAAGTTTTCAAGGGAGACAGGTCCAGGATAGGACACCATGAGTTGTCTTTTTCTGGGTACCAGGAAAAGAGTAGAAACCTTGTACCTTTTCCTCTTCTGATACAGACTGAATAGCGAGTACTTACTTTTGAGCCTCTGCCCACTGATTTGGGGGTAGATCTGGCCAACCGTTTGTGGTTGTTAATGTGTGGAAGTGAAATCTGTATCCTTGGGAAACTATATTTAAAACCCATTTGTCCTGGGTAAAGAGTTCCCAGTTTTTTGCATGTAGAGTAATCTTTCCCCCAAAGGGGCAGTCAGTTGGGAAGTGCTTGGAAGTTTTAAAGTTAAGTCATTGAGAATGTTTACCATAGGGGGGAGTTTTACTACTCTCAGATTTGGAAGGGGCCCCCCGCTGCTTAGCCCTGTGCGTACCTTGGGACTGAAGCCTGGGTGTTCTGCTGGATCTGGGTTTGGACTGAGAAGACCTGGAAGAGGCAGGAAAGGATCAATTCTTAGAGGGCCAATGCCTACTAAATCTTGGAGATTGTACATGTAAGAAAACTTTAACAGTTTGCATAGAAAAAGCCTTTTCCTCCATCTTTTTAAGAACAACTTCTGCTTTGTTGCCAAACAGGCGGTCCTGATTTAAGGGAGCATCCAGTAATTCAGCTTTAACATGATCTGGCAAGGATTGCTCCTTAATCCAAGCATGCCTTCTAAGTACAGACCCAGTGACAGCAGCCCTGCAAGATGCCTCTAATGAATCAAAACCACATTGCAAAGTATGTTTTCCAACCTGTTCAGCAGAATGCATTAAATCCTGTAAATCCTTATTTTCAGCACAATCAGGAATCAATATAATTTTCTGTTTAAGCAATCCAATAATATGCTGCTGATACTTTAACATATGAAACTGGCAGTTTAAGGCTCTAATGGCAAAGTTTGCAGAAGTGTATACCTTCTTACCCAATCTATCCAGCGCCCTGGATCTCTATCAGAGGGGGTATGATTTTTGGCAGTAGTAGCTTTAATGCCCTTGGGTTCCTGTGAAATGGTCTCATGATCCCGCAGTAAGATTTTTGAAATGGAATTTGTGAGAGTCAGGAAAGTACAGTTGTGTACACTTACCATAAATGTAGATGTTCGAGTGTATTCACTGTTGCAGTCATTACATTTGGGTAATCTGCTGGCAGGTTGCCCTCAGTCGGCCTGAATTCCAAAGTCTTGGGTCCTGTGTCGGTTGCCGTCTTCTCTTCCATGACGTCAGGTTCATCAGGGGTATAAAACATGCAGCCGACGCCATTTTCTTTAGTTTTTCTTGCCCCCGATGTCAGGTGCCCCCAAAAAGGTAGCAAAAAAAAAAAAAAAACATATATATATATATATATATATATATATATATATATATATATATATATATATACACATATATACACATGCATCAATATAAATTTTACCTTTATTTACAAGCAAATACACCACACATTGGTTGTAGAAGATAGAGAAGGAAAGAAACTCCAGAATGACAGGGGGATGGCGGGAGGGTAACCTGGACTGCAACAGTGAATACACTCAAACATCTACATTTATGGTAAGTGTACACAACTGTACTATGTCCTTCGTGTTTCACTGTTGCAGTCATTACATTTGGGTAGAATCCCAAAGCTATGGTTGGGAGGTTGGAGCTAAACAGCATTATGTGCGGCTATAAGGCCCTGCTGCACTGCAGTGGCAAAGCTTGCCCTGGACTTAAGAGTGGAGAGGCAAATGATAATGCTTTGTAAAGGTGTGAACAGAACTCCAAGTAGCAGCCTCTAGAATGTCTTTGGTTGGTACTCCTCTGAGAAAGGCTGCTGAAGTAGCTGCAGCTCTGGTGGAATAAGACCTAATGCCCTTGGGCAGAGGTTTACCATGGTGTAAGTAGCAGAAACGGATGCAGTGGCTTATCCACTTTGAAATTGTCTGCTTTGAAATAGCCTTTCCTTCTGATCCTGCAGCATATGACACTAGTAATTGCTCAGCTTTTCTTAGAGCTTTAGTCCTGTTCAAGTAGAATCTTAGCTGTCTGTCTACGTCCAAGGAGTGCAGAATTCTCTCCTCTTTGTTCAGTGGATTTGGATAAAAAAGTTGGCAAATGAATTGTTTGGTTAAGAGCCACACTGGAAACCACCTTAGGCATAAAAGTAGGATTTGTTCTCAGAGACACCCTGTCTGGGTAAAATATGATAATAGGCTCTACATCCATAAGGGCCTGTAGCTCTGAAACTTTTCTTGCTGAAGTAACTGCTAGTAGCAGAGCTGTTTTCCATGATAAGAACTTTATATCAGCGGTAGCAGCTGGTTCAAATGGAGGCAGTGTGAGCTTTTCCAACACAAAATTGAGGTCCCATGCAGGTAATGGTGATCTTCTAGGAAGCCTTAAATTTTTGGCTCCTCTAACATACTGCTTTTGTAAAGGATGAGAAAAGATAGGTGGCTCTGTATTGTAATGAGCCGAAATGGCAGAGGCATGGGTTTTGATGAGAAAGATAGGCCTTTGTCAAGCATCTCAGTTAAGTACTGTATTATCTGAGGAAAATGTGGTTCTGCTGTATCCGTTCCTTGCGCTTGATTCCAAGCACATAATCTCTTCCATTTGTCAGCATAAGATTTTCTAGTACTAGTACTAGGCCTTCTGGCTTCCAAAATGACATCAATCACAGCTTTACTGAGAGGTGTTGTTTGTATACCTACATGATCAGCCATGCTGCCAGGTTCAGTGTCTGTAGTTGATTGTGCAGGATCTGATTGTTTTGCTGGAACAGTAGTTGAGGTCTTTGAGGTAATGTTCAAGCTGGGTATTGAGACAAGTTTCTTAGGATTGGGTACCAGTACCGGCAGGGCCAGTCCGGGGCAATTAGTATCATCTTTGGTTTCTCTTGTCTGACTTTTAGGAGGACCCTGGGGAGGACAGGCAGAGGAGGAAAGGCATAAACTGATAGGTTTTTCCAACTGAAGGATAGGGCGTCCACTTTCCATGCTTGTCTGTGATAAGTCCTTGTGCAGGATCTTTTCAATTGATAATTTTGAGGAGAGGCAAATAGATCTATGTCTGGGCTCCCCCATTTCTGTGTTATCATGCTGAAGACTTGTGGATTTAGTTTCCACTCGTGACGATCCTTAAGGTTTCTGCTTAAATCGTCTGCCAGTGTATTTTATTTTCCTGGTAGGAATTGAGCTTGAAGATGTATTTGGTAGGTCAAAGCTGCGTCCCACAGTGCCATGGCTAATCTGCAAAGGGGGTACGTTGTGTGCCTCCTTGCTTGTTTATATACCACATGTCTGTGGTGTTGTCCATCTTTATCAGTAGCTGTCCTGGATGACGTAAGTACTTGAAGGTTGTTAGGGCATTTTGAACAGCTAGCATCTCTTTCTGGTTGATATGCAGATCCATTTGTTTTGGGGTCCATATGCCCTGAATGCATCTTCCTGCCATGTGTGCACCCCAGGCATAATCCGATGAGTCTGTTGTTAAGGTTTGGCTGGCAGGGGGGGGAGTGAAGGGCCGTCCCATGTTTTGGTGACATGCCTTTGCCCACCATAGAAACTACTGTTGTAGGCAGGGTATGAGAGGAATCATTGCTTCCAGACTGTGAGAATGTTGACTCCATAAACGTTTTAGGTACCACTGAAGTTTCCTCATATGCAGTCTTGCATATGGAATCAGTAAGATGCAGGATGCCATGAAGCCCAGAGCCCGCAGAATTTGTCTTGCAGATAACTGGGTCTTTGTTGCTATCAGTTTGAAGTAAGAAGTCAGTTGCCTTTGCATGTCTGGAGTGAGGTAAGCCATCTGGGCAGTTGTATTCAAGCTTGCACCCAGGAATGTAATCTTTTCAGAGGGTAACAGTTGTGATTTCTTTTCATTTATTGAGTACCCTAGGCATGTTAGAAGCCTTTTCACAAACGCCAGATGTCGAAGAAGAATGTCCTTGTTTCTCTGCTTGAATGAGACAGTCGTCTAAGTAAGGATATATTTGTATACTTCTTTGTCTGCAAAATGCAATTACTGGTGCCAAGCACTTTGTAAAGACCCTGGGCGCAGTAGATAAGCCAAAGGGCAGTGCAGAGAATTGGTAATGCATTAAGCCAGCCTTGAATCTGAGGTATCTTCTGCACGATTGTCTTATTGGGACATGCAGGTATGCCTCTTTTAGGTCTAATGTCACCAGCCAAGCATTCTTGCCCAACATGGGCAGAAGCTACTGCAAAGTCAGCATTTTAAATTTCAGAATGTCCAGGTATGTGTTCAAAATCTATAAATCCAGTATTGGCCGCCAGGCCTTGTCCTTTCTGGGTACCAAGAACAGTCGAGTAAAAACCTTGTCCTTTTTCCTGTTCTGGTACTATCTGAATGGCCCCCATATCCATGAGGGACGTAACCTGTTTCTGTGCCTCTGCCCATTGATTTTTTGGCAGATCTGGCCAACCATTTGCCATTGGCAGAGTGTGGAAATGGAATCTGTATCCCTGTGATACGATGTTTAGTACCCACTTGTCCTGGGTTATTAGCTGAAAATTTTGAGCAAAAAGTGCTAATTTTCCCCCTATGGGTGCTGCCAAAAGATAAGTGCTTGGTATAGGCAGAGGGAAGTCATTGGGATTGCTTTCTGTAGGTTTGCCCTTTATCTCCTCCAGATTTGGAGGTGGACGCGCCCCATTGCTTTGACCTGTATGAATCTTGCGCCTGGTATCTGGAACCCTTAGGGCGTCTGGATTTGCCCCTTTGAGCTCTGTCTGACACAGGAAAGGACCAATTTTTTGTAGGCCAGTGTCGACTGAGTCTTGGTGGCTGCACCTGTAAAAAATCTTTAACAGTTTGCATAGACTTAGCTATGTCTTCCATTTTCTTTAAAACCTCTTCTGCCTTAATACCAAACAGAGAATCATGCTGTAAAGGTGCATCTAGCAGTTTAACTTTAACATGATCAGGCAAATTTTGTTCCTTTAACCAGGCATGCCTCCTAATCACAGATCCAGTAACTGTGGCCCTGCAGGAAGCCTCTAAGGAATCAAACCCACATTGCAAAGTATGCTTTCCTACTTGTTCAGCTGCATGCAATAATTCCTGCAATTCTTTATTTTCTGCACATTCTAAAATCAACATCATTTTCTGTTTCAGCAATCCCATAACATGTTGTTGGTACTTAAACATATACAATTGACAATTTAAGGCCCTGATTGTCAAGGTTGCAGATGTATAAACCTTTTTTCCCCATCTGTCCAGGGCCCTTGAATCGCTGTCAGAGGGAGTAGGATTTTTTGCTGTCGCCGCCTTAACTCCCTTTGGACCCTGTGAAATAGTTTCAGGATCAGCAGCAGGGTTTCTAAATAAAAATTTATGTGAGTCAGGGACCCTGTAATATCTGTCAGGCTTAATGGGAGCCAGAGGTAAGGAGTCAGGGGACAAGCTTGACTCCGAAAACACATCATCCACAATGTCTAGGACAGGGGGAATGGCTAAAGGCCTGTGCTGAGGGAGGAGGAGGAAATCCCTGAGCCTCTTTTTTGATTCTGAGAAGTCTCGACTCTCCCAGTGAAAATGCTCCCTCAAAGTATGCAATGTTTCTCCAAATGAATAATCCTCAGAAGGAGATGCAGATGGAATAGACTCCTCAGCATCAGAATCCTCATAGGGAGGAATAGATAATTCCTGATCAGAAGAGGAATCAGAAGAAATAGAAACCTGATCTGAAGATTCATAGTCAGTGTCTTGCCTAAGCCTCTTATCTGGAGGGGGATGGGTATCCCTGATCAAGGTAATAAGATCTTCAGCCATTTTGATCATCTGTTTTTTAGGCATAGAGGCCTGTGCACGTGGCTCATGCATCGTTTTTTTAGTCTTAGAAGTTGCTTTTGTTTTTGGTTTTACAGCTGTCGTAGGTTTGATATACAAATGTTGAGGTCTGAATACACCCTCAGAAGCCGGTGCCTGCTCAGCGGCTCCAGACCCATATGAGGGAGATACATCTGTCGGTCCAATGCCTTGAGTATCTTGCGCCATGCCGGACTCCACATGGGTGTCGGTAGAGGCCTGCGACTCATAGGTAGCGGGTATCAGGGGCTGCGAAAGCGCCTCACTGAGTTCCGGCGAACCGGCGACTGGCTTAGGAGAAGCTTTGTCGTCGGTTTTGGATCTCAACTGCCTTTCTTTGTCCTCTTCTTTGCGCTCTTTATGTACTCCGGTAGTCGGATTGCTATCTGACGACATTTCTGGGTAGTTAAATCTGTTTCCAAAATAATTTGATGCAAAAATATACCGACGCTTAGCAATGCAATAGTGCATTGGTTAAATCTAGCACAAAACAGACAGCCAGGCACGCTGTGATCAGGGCCTAGGCAAGGAATACAGTATAAATGGAAATCCTTATGAGGTATTTGCTTTCCACAAGTAATACAATTATTAACTTTTTCTGATATCTGATATCTGAAAAAAGCAAGAAAAAAGTTTCCCCAACGGGGTACTTCACTTTAGTGAAGACTTCGGTTCTGAAACTCAAACACGAATATTTCAGTAGTCGGCCAACAGGCACTTGCGAAATGCTTATGCTTCGGGCACCGTGCGGCAAGAAAGACTAAAGAAAATGGCGTTGGCTGCATGTTCGATACCCGACTACCTGACGTCATGGAAGAGAAGACACCAACCGGCGCAGGACCCAAGACTCTGGAATTCAGGACGACTGAGGGCAACCTGTCAGCAGACTACCCAAATGTAATGACTGCAACAGTGAAACACGAAGAACATCCCTGTAATATGTATCAGGTTTTCTGGGAGCAGAAGGTAGAGAGTCAGGGGCCAAGCTAGATTCTGAAAAGGCATCATCAACAATATCTAGTACAGGAGGGATAGGCCTGTGCTGGGGCAGGAGTAAGAAATCCCTAAGTCTCTTTTTAGAATAAGAGTAATCCTGACTTTACAACGAAAATGCTCCATAAGAGTATGCAAGGTTTCACCAAAAGAGAAATCCTCTGGGGGGGGGGCAGAGGGAATAGAGTCCTTAGCATCAGAATCCTCATAAGTAGACAAAGGTAAATCCTGGTCATGAGAGGAAACAGAAATTTCAGAATCCTGGTCAGAAGTATCATAAGCAAACTCCGTCGTAGGTCTCTTAGAGCGGGAAGGCTGCTTCCGCTGATTAAAGTAATAAGGTCTTCAGCCATTCTTATCCTTTGTTTTTTAGGCATAGAGGCCTGACCATGTGGTCTGGGCATCGATTTTCTAGGCATGGTTCGAGTTTTAGGCCTTGAAGAAGAAGATTGCGTCAGTTTGATATGCAAGTCAGTAGGCCTGAATACACCCTCAGAAGCCGGTGTCTGCACAGTGGCTCAGGACCCATCCAAGGTAGAGACATCCGCAGGTTCCACAGTTGAAGCATCGCGCGGCATACCGGACTCTGAATGGGTCTCAGTAGAGACCTGCGAATCTGAAGTATCAGGGGCTGCGAAAGCACCTCACTGAGTACTGGCGACTGGCTTAGGAGAAGCGTCGTCAACAGCTTTGGACCTAGGCGGCTTGTCTCTGTCTTTATCTTTGCGTTTTTTTGGAATGTCGGTAGTCGGATGGCTTACCGAAGACATATCTGGATAATTGAACCAAGCACCAAAATATTTAGAAGCGAAAATATATGGACGAAGGACAGTTTGTTGTTTAAATAAGGCACAAAACTGACAGCGAGGTAAGTCGTGGTCAGGGCCTAGGCAAGGAATAAAGTACAAATGAAAATCTTTATGAGGTATTTGCTTTCCACAAGAAATGCAATTATTTACTTTTACTGACATCGGTTTAGAGCAAGAAAACGTTTCCCCAATGGGGTACTTACCTTTAGTTGAAGACTTCGGTTCTGAAACTCAAAAATGTAAATTTCAGGAGTCTGCCGACTGCCACTTGTGAACATCGCACAGCAAGAAAGACTGATGTAATGGCATCGGCTGCATGGTTTATACCCCTGACTACCTGACGTCACGGAAGAAGAGACTGCAACCGACATAGGACCCAAGACTTTGTTAATCAGGCCAACTGAGGGCTGCTGCAAGTAGATAACCCTAATGTGAAGACTGCAACAGTGAAACAGGAAGAACACCTGCTAAAAAGCTGTCTGTGCACATCAAGAGAATGCAGGATCCTTTCACCTCTATTTCAAAGATTATGAAATAAAGTAGGAAGGTGTATGGACTGATTAAGAGTCAGGCTAGAAACTACCTTAGGCATAAAAGTGGGATTGGTTCTCAGAGAGACACGATCTGCATGGAAGATAAAAAAAGGCACCACAGCCAAAGCTTGCAGCTCCGAAACTCTTCTTGCTGAAGTTACAGCCAAGAGGAAGGCAGTTTACTAAGAGAGAAACTTTAAATCTGCATTGGCTGCTGGCTCAAAAGGAGGAATAGTGAGTTTCTCTAAAACAAAATTAAAACCCCAGGCCAGAGTAGGTGCCCTTCTGGGAGGTTTTAAGTTGCAAGCACCTCTGAGAAACATTTTCATCAGGGGATGAGAGAAAATGGGTTGCTCAAAAGAACAATGCAGAAATGGCTTAAGCATGGATCTTGACAGAGGAAAAAAAAAGACCACCTTGAAGCAAATCAGCCAAGTATTCCAGGATCACAGGAAGAGTAGGCTGAGAAGAAGATTCCCCTGTAGCCTGCATCCAATGAGAGAATCTTTCCCATTTGCCAGCGTAGGTCTTCCTAGTGCTAGGCATCCTGGCCTCCCGAAGTACGTTAACCACTTGCTGGGAAAGGGAAGAAGAAATGGATTGATTCATGCAATAAGCCATGCTGCCAAATGGAGACACTGAAGAGGAGGATGTAGAATGTTTCCCCCTTCCTGAACCAAAATAACTGGTTTCAAAGGAAGATGCCAAGGAGGAAATAGGGAGAGACTGCAAAGCAGTGGATACCAATGCTGTCTGGGCCAGTCTGGAGCTATGAGAATGGTCCTTGGTCTTTCGTCCCAGATCTTCAGTAATATTCTGGGAAGAAGAGGAGGAAAGGCATAAACTGACAGCAGCGTCCAAGGGAAGGACAGAGCATCCACTCTCCAGGCCTTGCTGTGACACTGTCTGGTGCAAAAAAGTGGTAGACAGTGGATGTCTGGGGAGGAGAAAAAAGATCCACCCGAGGAGTACCCCAATGATGAATGATGCTGTAAAAGACTGCTCTGTTCAGTTGCCACTCGTGAGGATCCAGGGTCTGTCTGCTCAACTGGTCTGCCAAAACATTGAGTTTCCCTGGAAGAAACTGAGCTAGGAGATGCAGGCCCAAGGATCCTGCTGTGGACCAGAGAATCATGCTCTGTCGGCACAGTGGGTAAGAATGAGTCCCTCCCTGTTTGTTGATGTACCACATGACTGTGGTGTTGTCTGTTCTGACAAGCAGAGTTCCTGGAGAAAAAAGATGCTTGAAAGCTGTAAGGCCTGCTGAACTGCTATCAACTCCTTCAGGTTTATGTGCAAGTGCATCTGCTGGGCCTTCCAACGTCCCTGTATACATCTGCCATCCAGGTGAGCTCCCCAGGCATAGTCCGATGTGTCTGTGGTAAGAACTTGAATGGCAGGAGGTGGGCAAAAAGGCATGTTTTGTAGGCAGGCTGTCACCCACCACAGAAAAGTACAGTTTTGTACCTACAATAAATGTAGATGTTAGAGTGCTAATACAGCTGCAGTCATAACAGATGGGTTCTCCTACCGTCAGGCGGGTCCTCGGTCGGCCGAATTCCAAAGTCTAGGTTCGGCGTCGGTTGTCGTCGCTTCTTCCCTGACGTCAGTGCAACAGGGGTATAAAGGAACCAGCCGACGCCATTTTCTTCAGTTTTTCTTGCCCCAGATGTCAGGTGCCCCCAGGAGGAAGGCAATACATAAATTTGTGTAATAAAGCAATGCAATATAATCAAAATACAGTAGTTGCAAGCAAATACACCATAAAAGAATACCCCAAACAGGTTGTATGAGGAGGTGTTAGCCAATAGGCCTGTCCCAAGAGGGGAAGGAGGGAGGGAAACCTGGACTGCAGCTGTATTAGCACTCGAACATCTACATTTATGGTAGGTACAAAACTGTACTATGTTCATCGTGCATACAGCTGCAGTCATAACAGATGGGTAGAATCCCAAAGCTAAGAAAGGGGTGGTAGGCACTAGGAGGAACTAGGAGGAGCCAGGATGCCCTGCAAGACTGCAGTGGCAAAGCCTGCTCTAGTTTTGGAGTATAATGGTAGGTGGTGGTGCTTGGAGAAGGTATGCACAGAACTCCAAGTGGCTGCTTCCAAAATATCTTTGGTAGGAACCCCTCTGAGGAAAGCTGCAGAGGTAGCTGTGGCCCTTGTGGAGTGAGATCTGATGCCTGTAGGTACAGTTTTGCCATGAAAAGAATAGCAAAAGCGTATGCAGTGGGCTATCCATTTTGAGATTGTCTGTTTGGAAATTGGCTTTCCTTGAGCTCCTACAGCATAGGACACAAAGAGCTGTTCTGATTTTCTGAAAGGCTTTGTTCTGTCCAAATAATAACGCAGTTGTCTGTGGATGTCCAAGGAATGTAGTAATCTCTCCCCTTTGTTTTGAGGATTAGGATAAAAGGTAGGTAAGTGTATGGCCTGATTCAAAGCTATCCTGGATACCACTTTAGGCATAAAGGATGGGTTGGTTCGTAAGGAGACTCTGTCCTGATGGAAGATGATAAAAGGCTGCACAGCCATGAGAGCTTGTAGTTCTGAAACTCTACGAGCTGAGGTAATAGCCAGAAGGAAAGCTGTTTTCCAGGACAAATATTGCAAATCTGATGAGGCAGCTGGCTCAAAGGGAGGCAAGGTCAGTTTTTCCAGAATGAAACTTGAGATCCCAAGCAGGTATTGGCTGTTTCCTTGGGGGTCTTAGATTCTTAGCCCCTCTGAGGAACTGTCTTAAGAGAGGGTGAGAGAATAAGGGTGGATCAGTGTTGTATTCTGCAGAAATGGCTGAGGCATGGATTTTGATGGAGGAGAATGAAAGTCCACTGCTTAGCAGCTCAGCTAGATACTGTAGTATTTGAGGTAAATTCAGTTTTCCAGGATCCTGGCCCTTTCTCATTCCAGACACAAAACCGTTTCCTTTTTGCGGAGTAAGCTTTTCTAGTTGACGGCCTTCTGGCCTCCAAAATGACATCCTGCACCTCCTTGGAGAGTAGGGTCTGTTGTGATGCTAAGGAATCTTCCATGCGGCTAGATTGAGTGTTTTTAGCTGGCTGTGAAGAGTTTTGAAGCTGTGCTGAGTCAGGAGAAGAGGCATTAGAGGCAGGGTCCATGGTGGGGAATGTGTCAGGCTCCTCAGGAGTGGGTACCAGTGTTGTCTTGGCCAGTCTGGAGCAATGAGAATCATCTTTGGTCTGTCTGCTCTGGTTTTCAATAGAACTTTGGGCAGCAGAGGAAGAGGTGGGAAGGCATAAACTGTCATTGATGTCCAACTGAAAGAGAGCGTCCACTCTCCAGGCCTTTGGATGGAAAATCCTTGAGCAGAATTTTGTCAACTGGTGATTTTTGTGGGAGGCAAAGAGATCTATGTCTGGCCTTCCCCATGCTTGGATTATTTCTGTAAAAACTTTTGGATGCAACTTCCATTCGTGTGGATTTGTCATATTTCTGCTTAGGTTGTCTGCCAGCATGTTTTCCTTGCCTGGCAAGTACTGTGCCTGTAGTTCGATTTGTAAGTCCATGGCCATGTTCCAAAGTGACATGGCCAGTCTGCATAGGGGGTATGAATGTGTTCCTCCCTGTTTGTTTATGTACCACATAACTGTGGTGTTGTCCGTCCTTATCAATAGTTGACCTGGTTGCAGAAGGTCTTTGAAAGCTATAATAGCATTTATTACTGCTAGCATTTCCTTTTGATTGATGTGAAGGTGCTTTTCTTTTTGGGACCATTTGCCCTGAATGCACCGATCTGTCATGTGCGCCCCCAGGCGTAGTCTGTTGTGATGACTTGATTTGCTTGAGGCTTGCTGAATGGAAGACCTGTGTTTGTTTGGCATGCTTGAGCCCACCACAGAAATTCCTTTTGTAGACATGGAATTAGTGGTATTATTGTTTCCAAACTGTGGCTGTGTTGAGACCATAGGTTTTTCAGGTACCATTGAAGTTTCCTCATATGCAGCTTTGCACATGGGATTAGTAAGATGCAAGATGCCATGAATCCCAGAGCCTGCAGGATTTTCCTTGCAGTCAGCCTGGTGCAATTTGCTAGTGCTCTGAAGTATTGAGTTAGTTGCCCTGCTTCTCTGGCGTGAGGTAAGCCATCTGGGTGTTTGTGTCCAAGTTGGCACCCAGGAAAATTATCTTCCGAGAGGGTATTAGCCTTGATTTCTTTTTGTTGACTGTGTATCCCAGAGAGTTCAACAACATTATTACATAAGCCAGATGTTTTAGAAGAATGTGCTTGCTGTCCGCTTGGATCAGGCAGTCGTCCAAATAGGGGTATATTTGTATCCCTTGAAGTCTGCAGTAGGCAATTACTGATGCTAGGCATTTCGTGAATACTCTGGGCGCAGTAGATAAGCCAAACGGCAATGCAGAGAATTGATAATGGGTTGAACCTGCAAGAAATCTGAGGTATCTTCTGCAATTTTGTCTGATTGGGACATGCAGGTATGCCTCCTTGAGGTCCAATGTTACCAGCCAAGACTCCTTGCCCAGCATGGGAAGAAGCTGCTGTAGAGTGAACATCTTGAATTTTGATGCAGTAGAAATGTGTTTAAGATGGATAGGTCCAAAATAGGTCTCCAATCTTTTCCCTTCCTTGGTACCAGGAATAGTCTGGAATAAAAACCTTGACCTTGTTCGTGCATAGGTACCTCTTGAATAAATTTCATGTCTATGAGATCTGTAATTTGCCTTTGTGCCTCTGCCCTTTGATTGTGTGGCAGGTTTGGCATGCCCCTCATTTTTGGAAGGGTGTGAAAATGGAATCTGTAGCCTCTGTTTATAATGTCCAGGATCCATTTGTCATTTTTGACAATATGCCAATTTTTTGAAAATAATGCCAGTTTTCCTCCTAAGGGGGCTGCCATTTGAGTCTTGCTTGGCATGCAAAGGGGAAAGTCATTGGGCTTGCTTTCTGAATGATTGCGAGTTATCCTCACCACCTCTTTGTGTAGGAGCTTGCCATTGTCTGCCTCTAAACGATCCTTGGGATTGTCCTCTGCCCCTCGGGCGCCTGTATCTACCTCTTTGGGGTCTGTCCGTGGCTGGAAAGGACCAATTTTGGAAGGCCAATTTCTACTGAAGCGTGGGGGTTGTACCTGTAGAAAATCTTTCACAGTTTGCATTGATTTAGCCTTTTCCTCCATTTTCCTTAATACCTCCTCAGCATTAGCACCAAATAATACATCCTTTTGTAGAGGGCATCTAGTAATTTAGCTTTGACATGATCAGGCAAGGTTTGTTCCTTGAGCCAGGCATGTCTACGTATGACTGATCCTGTAACAGCAGCTCTACATGAGGCCTCTAGAGCATCAAAACCACATTGTAAGGTATGCTTACCCACTTGTTCTGCACTATGCATCAAATCCTGCAACTCCTTCAAGTCTGGTTGTTCAGGTTGTGACATTTTACTTTTCAATTGTGATAACAAAAACTGTTGGTATTTTAGCATATGGAACTGACAGTTTAAGGCCCTCATGGTTAAGGTAGCCGAGGTATATACCTTTTTCCCCACCTTTCTAAGGATCTGGAATCTCTCGGAAGGTAATGGGTTTTTAGCAGTGGAGGCCTTAATTCCCTTGGGGCCCTGTGAGATGGTTTCTGGGTCAGCAGCATGGCTTTTGTATAGAAATTGGTGTGAGTCAGGAACCCTGTAGTACCTGTCAGGCTTGACTGGGGCTGGAGGCAGAGAATCGGGTTAAGGCAGGCCTCCGGTAAACATCATCTAGGATGTCCAAGACAGGAGGTATAGCCAGAGGCCTGTGCTGAGGTAGCAAGAGAAATTCCCTAAGCCTTTTCTTGGAATCTGAATAATCTTGGCCTTCCCAGTGGAAGTGTTCCCTTAAGGTATGCAAAGTTTCCCCAAATGAGTAATCCTCTGGGGGGGGATACAGAAGGAATGGACTCCTCTGCATCAGAGTCTTCAAAAGGGGAGTAAGAATGTTCCTGATCATCAGAGTGCTCTGAAATAATGGAGCCCTGATCAGAGGAGGGGGATTCTTCCTCCACTCTGGGCCTTTTGTCCGGTGGGGGTTGTGAACCCCTGATAAGAGTAATTAAATCCTCAGCCATTTTAAGCATCTGTTTTTTAGGCATGGGGCCTGGAGATGGGCCCTGTGTAGCTTGTCTCTTAGAATGCATGGCTGCTTTAGACTTAGTGAAAGCCTTGATGGAAAAAGAAGAGGAAGGTCTGAAGACACCTTGAGTGGAGGTAGACCTGTCCACATTTTGAGGTTCAATACCAAGAGTGGCTTCGGTATCTGTAGTCGGGGTGTGGGCCGAGGAGCCTGCGACCTCGGGCACAGGAGACACCGCCAATGAAGTGTCGTCAGTAGTCAGGGGCTGCGTAGGCGCCTCGCTGAGAACCGGACCACGTGTAGTCGGCTTTGGCGTGGTGTCGGTTGAGGCCGTGGACTGGTGTCGGTAGAGGCCACGAACCTCGTGTGTCGGTCCTTATCTTTGCATTTTTTAGACAAAACTGGAGTCGGAGTATCCGACGACATAATATAGTTAAATGTTTTTCCAAAATAATGCTGGGCGAACTCTGCCCGACGCTTAATGGTGCGTTTGTTGAATGTAGCACAAAAACGACAGACCGAGACGTCGTGGTCTGGGCCTAAACAAGGTATACAGAGGGAATGGAAATCCTTATCCGGTATTTACTTCCCACATGAAATACAATTATTAACTTTGTCTGACATCGGTCTGAGGCAAGAAAAGTTTCCCCAACGGGGTATTTAGCTTTCAAGAAGACTTCGGTTTCAAAATTTTCGTAATTTCAGGAGCTGGCCGACAGGCACTTGTGAACTGCTTCTGCTTCAGGCACCGCGCGGCAAAAAAGACTGAAGAAAATCGCGTCTGCTGGTTCCTTTATACCCCCTGTCGCACTGACGTCAGGGAAGAAGCAATGACAACCGACGCCGGACCTAGACTTTGGAATTCGGCCGACAGAGGACCCGCCTGACGGCAGGAGAACCCATCTGTTATGACTGCAGCTTTCTGCACGATGAACATCTCTGTCTGCAGACATGGAAGCAGAGGAATTACCATATCCAGATCCTGTATGTGTGGACACCAAAGGTTCTTGAGGTACCATTGCAATTTCCTCATATGCAGTCTTGCATATGGAATCATGAGAATGCAAGAGGCCATGTATCCCAGAGCTTGCAGGTATCTCCTTGCAGAGAGCTGGAACAGGCTTACCAAATCCTTGAAGTAAATTGAAAGAATTGCTTGCTTCTCCTGGGTGAGATATATCATCTGGGCGGCTGTGTTCAGACTCGCTCCCAGGAATGTTATCTCCTTGGTTGGAACCATTTTTGATTTTTCCTCGTTGAGAGTGTAACCCATGGAAGAGAGGAGAGTCTTTACAAATTCCAGATCCTTTAACAGCTGTTCCTGAGAATTTGCTTGAATTAGACAGTCGTCCAAGTATGGATAAATCTGAATTTTCTTCTGCCTGCAAAAAGCAATGACTGGAGCCAGGCACTTTGGCTTATCTACTTCTCCCAAAGTTTTCACAAAGGGCAGCACAGAGAATTGATAATGTTGCTTGCCCACTCTGAAACAAAGGTATTGCTTGCAACTTTCCCGGATAGGGATGTGCAGATAAGCTTCTTTGAGATCCAAAGTTACCAGCCAGGAGTCCTTGTCTAACATTGGTAGCAACTGAAGCAGAGTGAGCATTTTGAACTTTGGAATTACCAAGAAAGAGTTCAGAATGGATAGATCTAGGATTGGATGCCAGGAACTGATTCTATTGCCCCCAGATGTAACACAGACAAAATTTGCTTTTCTACTTCTGCCCTTTGGTTTGGAGGAGTGTCCAAGAATCCTCTGGGCACCGGAAAGGTGTGGAAAGAAAACCTGTGCCCTAGGGATACAGTTCTGAGTACCCATTTGTTGTCTGTGATGGTGGCCCAGACATTTGCAAAAAATGGCCAACCTTCCCCCTAAAGGAAACTCTGGGCAAGCAGGAACAGGCAGAAGTTGGACAGAGTCATTGAGAATGCTTGGACTGAGATGTAGGCTTAGAACTTCCCGCCTTAGAAGTGGAAGCATGCCATCGCTTAGACCTTTGAGGGGTAAGCCACCTGCCCCCTAGAAGATTTATAACCTCTAGTCCTAGAATGGTTCTGTCTGCTGGTATCAGGAAAAATCCAACTCTTAGAAGGGTGATTCCTGCTGAAGCGAGGAGGCTGAACTTGTAGAAAGTCTAACTATTTGCACAGACTTGACCTTATCCTCCATCTTTTTGGGCACGTCCTCCGCTTTGCTGCCAAAAAGACTGTCCTTGTGTAAAGGTGCATCTAAAAGCTTAGACTTGACAGGCTCTGGAAGGGGCTGTTCCCTGAACCAAGCATGCCTTCTGATAACAGATCCAAGTAGCTGTTGCCCTACAGGAAGCTTCTAGAATGTCAAAACCACAATGTAATGAATGTTTATTGACAAGACTGGCAGAATTCAGCAAATCCTGCATATCCTTACTCTCTGCCAAAAGAGAGACACTTGCAATCTTTGACTTAATAGCCTCCAAGGTGTGCTGCTGATACTTAAGCATATGAAAAAGGCAATTAGTTGACCTAATAGCAAGAGTGGCAGAGGTATAAACTTTTTTACCCGACCTATCTAGGTTCCTACATTCCCTGTTGGAAGGAACAGGATTTTTGGTAACAGTGACGTTAACTCCTTTAGGGCCTTGAGAAATAACCTCTGGGTCAGCTAGCGGATTCCTAAAAAGAAACAAATGAGAATCGGGGACTCTATAGTACCTGTCAGGTTTCATGAGAGCAGGAGGAACAGAATTCGGAGTCAAGGAATTTTCCAGAAAAACATCATCAACCACTTCCAACACTGGAGAAGTAGCCAGAGGCTTATGCTGAGGCAAACCCAAAAATGCCCCGATCCTTTTCTTAGATTGGGGATAATCCTGACTTTCCCATTTAAAATGCTCCCGAAGAGTATTCAAAGTATCACTAAAAGAGAAATCCTCTGGAGGAGAAGCAGAGGGAATGGATTCCTCTGCATCTGAATCCTCAAAAGGAGAAAAAAAACCTGAGAAACTTCCTCTTCATCAGCAGAAATGCTAGACGTATCAGAACCTGAATAAGATAAAACTTCTGGAGAGACATCCCTACCCCTTTTTGAAGTAGGAGGCTGTAAACCCCGAATAAGAGTCAAAAGGTCATTAGCCATTTTAACCATTTGAGATTGAGGGGAACGTGAGGAAGCTGGAGCCTGTTTCTTCACAGGCTTATGACTGGAGGATTTACTTGCAGGTCTGAAGGACTCGGGAGGCTTGGCCACCACCAAACAAGCGGTACAGGTCATCAGTATGAGCATGCTGTCAGAATGAAGAACGAAGGCCTCGGAAACCAGTGCGAGTTTAGCGGCTCCAGATCCAGCTAAAGAGGCGGAAGGTCCAAAGGCAAAATGGAAGCCGGAGGCCTGGGGGACTCAAATGGTCTGAACCGAGGCATGCGGTTGAAAATCCGCAGACAGCAGGGGTCTGCAAAGGCGCCTCACTGGCTACTGCAGGGCTGACAACCAACTTAACATCATTGGAAGACTTGACCCTCTGAAGCCTGTCGCAGTCCTTATCCTTAGGAATATCTGAAGCCTGAAGACCAGCGGACGCCATACCGACAAACTTAGGCCACACTCCAAAATGCTTAGCTAAAAGCTTAGCCCGGCGACGAATAGTACGTGGATTAAAGGAAGCACAGAGATCACAATTAGGAATGTCGTGGTCAAGGCCTAAACAAATAATACAATAGGAATGAAAATCTCAATGGGGAATCTGCTTTCCACAGGCAAGACAATTATTAACTTTTTCTGACATTCGTTAAGGCAAGAAAGGAGGATCCCCAACGGGGTACTTAGCTGTAGTTGACTTCAACTCTGTAGTCAGAAACCAAAAAGGTAAATGGCTGACCGGCACTTGTGCAAAATTGCTTCTGCTTCAGGCTCCGCTGCAAGGAAGACTGAGGAAGTGACGTCGGCTGCCTCCTTTTATATCGGACGTTCAGACGTCCTTTACAACCGATGACAGCCGATGTCATATTTACTTACCTTTGGTATTCTGGCCGATTGAGGGCTACCGGGAGCCAGATAATCCATTGGTTAAGAATGCAACAGTGAAAAACGATGATCATCGGTCTTGCAACTAGTACCATGGGAAGAAACAGTACATGAATAAGAATACACAGAATAAATGAACTGCATAAATTATTGAATGCATTATGAATAAACAGAACTGCAGTCACAGTGAAAGTAAGGCTGGGGTGATGGGCAGCAACTTACTGATGAACTATTACATACAGATGTCATGCATTACTGGTAAAAGACTATGAAGATGTCTGACCAGATGCTAAAGATTAAGGCTGCATTAGCAGCCTGGTGTAAATGGATCAAATCAGTAGAGGCCAGAAGTGAGCATCGGAGGCTCAAATATGTCTTTTCAAAGGAAAAATGAAGGACCATTTCCTGCTACAGTAACCTTTAGGGATGCCTGAGGGGAGCTTGTGTCACATCAACATCAGTGTGATAAGGGGAGATGCCCATGACATTCAGTGCAGGATGAATACTGTCTGCGTCTAGGCATGCATTCCCACAACACATGCCACAGCCACATTTTAAAAGGATTCAAATGCATCAAGACATTAGCTTGATTCTTAATGGGTTCATATAATTAAAACAAAGCTGAGAGAGACACAAACACCTGGAACACTGGAACATCAAAGGCTTATGTGCTCTTCTAGATTCTAGCACTGCAAAGATTACTGTGAGAGAATAAACTTGTACCTTTGCAGATAATACTGCTGTACAAATAAAATGAAAGACTACTGTACAAATAAAGGTTACAGCTTATGCAAGTAACCAATTAAGCTAAATTCACATTGTCTACCTCTGTTTCAATGACAAAGTAAAGTAGAAAATACTTTACAAAGCTCTGAAATATTTTACTTAGTTATGAAACATGCAGTTATATGCCAACATGAATAAAATCCATCATCTGCATCATCAATCATGCAGTTATAGACTGTAGTCCTATCTGTCTCCAGTTTTCTTTGCGTACTTACTTCTGACATTACCCCATAAAAGTTATACATAATTGTCAATATTTTAAATACAGCAACAAGAAATGAAAGTTAGTGGCATAATTGTCAATAAAAATCCATC